>NC_134531.1:121657496-121960527 GCF_050624435.1 Tenrec ecaudatus
AGGCTAATGGAATGAAAATATTTTTCAAGGTTAAGCTTAATTGCTAATAAAAGAATATTCTTTTAATGTATTTATATATGTTTCTATGTGTTTGTATTCATACACATAAAAAAATCAAAAAGAAAAAAGTATGACATCACTGTACACTGTTCTAATTTAATTTTTTTACTGGATCTAATCAGTTTTAAGAACAAATTGCAAAATAATGGAGTCTGAGATATGTGAGCATTCATTTAATCCAATCTTCTTATTTTAAATGGGAAAACTAAGGTTCAAAAAAGATTAAGGGCTTGTTCAATATAAAAGTGTCAACATCGGAATTCAAGTACTTCAGGTCCTAAGACAGAACCAATTCCCCAGCAGTAGATACCAGGAACATCAGTGGCCAAAAGTGGATGTGACCATGTCATTCTAGGGCACAGATGTCCACCTGCTTCCATAATTCTTGCTGAAATAGGATAACAATCAAATTACCTCCACTGTCTGCTCCCAAAGAATTAAAAAGCAACTTTTCCAACATACAGAGAAAACATTTATAGGCCATTTGGCTTTCCTGCCTTTAATTCTTTCACATAAACTCCTAGGTTCAATAGCATAAAAGATATACTTAATATAGATTAATATTTTAGGTCACTCCAAGTGATCAACATATTAACAAAGAATGCTTAACATGGGATAGTTTCTGAATTTTTCTTTTTTTAAACAGAATACTATGTGATGTGGATATCTGCATACACCTACTGGTTAATTAAAAGTGAACACCAAGTAATTAAACGGTTCGCCCACAGAGCCCATCGTAGGAACACAGAGGACGAGGCACTCTCGGGCCTCTGCTCCGGTTTCCCCAGCACTCCGTCCCTTTCTTTCATTTTCCCTCTTTGTTTCTTTTCTCTCTTCCTTCCTTCTTTCTTAAAATTAAACTCCTTAAATAGCTATTTCTAAAAAATAAGGAAGGAAGGCTAGAGGGAAAATATTTCCAATATCTTGAACGCTTTACCTAAATTCATAAGCATAATTATGCAGTCGACTTAAGCAGGTTCCTAACTGACGGTTTTACTGCATAGTTACTCACCTCGCTGGTTCTAAACCCAACTCATGGAGAAGGGTGTTATGCCATTTTCTTCCCAGGTTCCTTTTGCTCCCTCTTCCATCATGACTGTCCTGAAGAGCCCCTTAGAGCTGACCCAGGGACGAACACAATAAGGAACGGGGGGAGGGGGTGAGGGGACGGAAAGCTAGTCAGAAGTTTGCACTGACTGCTTCTAATATCTGTTTTATCCTCCCTCTGGTCATTTCTGTTTCATGTGCCAAACAAAGACTTAAATTTTTCCTTTAAATGTATTCCTTTAAGGGGTTTCTTTCAAAGTGAAGCCTTTTGTGCCCACTTCCAAGCGTGGCTGGACCATTTCCAGGGCTGCCTCAGCCTGGAGACACTGCTAGAGTTTCTTTTCAGCAACTTCTGTCCCAGACTCACCATTGAGACGCCCCCCCGCCCAACACACCTGCAGTAAAGGTAGTTTCAGGCGAGCAGCCGTGGGCACAGCTTTGATTCTTTATCTCCTGGCGACACACAAACAGGCCAGCAAAAAGCAACAACCAGCCCCGAAATCAGGCAGAACACAAATATCATATTCAAAGGTTCCTTGCAGTTTAGAAATGAGCCTTTTCCTCTCTGCTTACTTTCCTTTCCTTTTCAGTTCCAAGTCTGTGCCCTCCCTGCTTTGGCCATTACTGGGATTACTTAACTGTCACATTTCCTACAAAATTTGTTCTGTTGACTGAAAATCAGAAAACATTGTAAGAGAATTCCTCTGTGCCATCTCAACTGTCACTGAGATTTAGCTGTGCTTGGTCAAACTAGAAGCTTGAATTTGGTGAGTTTCACATTTAAACTTTGCAATTTTCTTCCTTCTAGCATTCAAATTGATTTTTAAACATAATCTTAAGACATGGCCCTTTCTTTTGGGGGGGCCAGCAAGTACAAAAATAGTGGAAGTGAAAGAAGACTTGGAAATATATTACAGATATTTTCTATAACTGCTTTATTTAAATATAAATAAATACTATACAATCTGCCTGCTTAAAATGCACAATTCAATGGTGTTGCATATCCATCACCACAATCAATTTTGGAAATTGTTCATTGCCCTCACCAAAAAAATTGCATACTCCTTCCTCAGCCTTCACCACTCAAGTCCCCTCCCCTCAACCCTAGGTGAACATTAATATGCTTTCTGTCTCTGTACCGTCACCATTTCATATGAATAGAACCGTGCATAGTATGCTGCTTTGCTGATAGATTCCTATAACAGCACAATCTCTTCAAGATTTATACATGTTGTCACATATATCAGTACTTCATTCCTTTTCATTACCAATTCATATTCCATTGCTTGATTATATTTATTTATCCACTTATTGATGGATATTTGGGTTATTTCTACCTCTGGCTACCATGAATAAGGCTGAAAAGAACACTTATTGTATAAGTTTGCTGAGGATATATGTTTTTATTTCTCTTGGGCATATACCTAGGTATATCATTGCTAAATTAATAGTAATTCTATCTTTAATTTTTTTAGGAACAACCAGGCAGGTTTCCACAGCAGCTCTATCAATGTACATTCCCAGCAACAATGTATAAGTGTTCCAGTTTCTCCACATTCCTCTCAATCCTAGTGGGTGTAAAGTTATGGCTCATTTTACTTTTTATTTGAATTTCGTTAACAGCGAATGGCATTGAGCATCTTTTTGTGTGCTTACCAGCCACTTGCATATCTTCTTGTTGATTCAGAGTCTTTGCTCGTAGTTTGAAAGTTGATATATTATTATTAAGTTGTAATAATTTTTCATATTATATAGAAGTGTCCCTTAAAATGTATGTAATTTTCTCCCATCCTGTAGGAGAATTTTTCCCTTTCTTTGCAATACGACTTTTTAATTTTTGATGTCAAAGGTACATTCTTGCCCCTAGGCTCTCACTGGATGTGCAATTAATGCAACATAAGACCAAAAATCTATCCACAGACCATGACTATGTATACACTTTGTAGCTAAAAATCATCTTAATGAATGGAGAAGAATGGTCAGGAAACCCCTCATACTGATCTATTAACTTTATATCAAGATATCTCATATCCAGAAGCATATCTTTTCTTTCCCTAAAAGCTCATATCTGAAGTCAGCTGATTCCTGGATTCTACAGAAAATGGGACAAACCGAAGAGTTCAGATTCAGTTTATCGGTAGATCTTTGAGGCAAATCAGTCTTAGATTCTGTAAATGCCTCTATTCAATATTGTGGGCTTTATTTAATTTTTCAAGATGAGACATGCCACTTGAAAAATGCACCTATTGATTCAGAAAAAAATTTTGTTTCATATGTATGTGTTTGGTATGGTTAGCACATGTAATTTTCCTTAATGAAAAGCAGTTAAATCAGTTGTAAAGGTACCAACGAAATGTCAGTTATCAAAAGTCATGGCACTACTTCGAATTGTCTCAGCGGGTCCTGTTGCGGAATGCTCTGTCAGCTAAGGAGACTGAAATGGACTTGATGTGTCTAAGGAATGGATCAGGACACTCTAAAGTTGTCCTTTGTTAAACAGATCGATTTTGTCCTTTGTCTTGTTAGAAATGTGGGGAAGCCGAGTAGGGTGGTAATCATTTGTTCTGCTGCCTGACTACGATACAGCGGCCTTCCTCGTGTGCGAGCCATCCCTGAGTGGGAGCACTGCGAGCCTCACTGGACGACTTAAACCTCCTGGGGTGACAGGGATTACTGGATCTGGACTATGCAGGTAGACCAGGTGGTTCAAAGCTGTTGGTAGATTCACAACAACAAAAGCCTGGTCATTTCTTTTGCCAACGACAACCATTTCTAAGAAGCTGAGTTTAACATCAGCCAGGCAATGCCTTGAATTAAATTGAAACTTTATTTTTTTGAAACAAAAATGCCCTCTCCCTCCCAGCAAGAAAAGTAAACGGGGACAGATAAATCGAAGCTACATGTTCAGTTCTGTAATTCTGACCTCATCTTCCTAAACAGAGACAAGAGGGAACTTTGGGAGGAAAAGAGGAATTTTTGCTAGAATTATACATGTGATGGCATTAAAGGATATGTTTTACTTTATCAACAAAAACTCCTGAATTGGTGGACAATTATATTTTAACTTCTTGGTTGTTCATAAGAAAATATTAGGGTTGCTGGTAGAGCAAGAATTGCCACATTGTAGTCATAACACATCGGTTCATGTAGCTTGTCAAACTCCAAGGGAATATTTTCTTGTCTGAGCTCCCCAAAACCCCAAGAGTTCATCAAGAAAGAATCAGTCTAGCTGTTGTAATGACGCAGAAGCTGAAACATAGATTACTTCACTCACGCCAATAATTGGTGATTTCTTATTGCTTCATCCCTTGTTATTCGGGGGCTTTCTGAAATCTAGAACTTTTCCTTTCCTGCCTCTTCCCTTACCATCTCCCAATCAGAGTAAACCATCCAGGGAAACAGACTTTCTGCTCAATATAATACAGTTTGCTGATCCCCAAGTAAGCTGATCGCTGAGATAGTAAGTCCTGCTCAACTATTTCAAATATTTGATCAAAATTAGGACACCTTTTTCAGGGGCCGAATAAACTCAGTAAATCCTAAATTTGCTTCTTAGTCACTAGAGGTGCAGTTGCTAAAGGTCCCATGATTTGAAGGCAGCATTCCAAACCCCATCGCCACAGCTGCCCGTTATTCTGGTCAAAAGAGCTGCTATTCCAAAATCACATTTTCTAAAATCATATTTTATAATCCTCTTTGGAGACCATACCTGAACATTCCTGCCAGTTCTGGCAAGCATCGGTCATAATCCATGCCAAGAGACAAGTTTGGGTTTTATAGTAATCCTTCACTTGGCCTCTTGTAGGAAGCAAATGACTACTCTCGGTTCTTCAAGTTCAGTGAAGGACACTGGTCTACCTGAGCAGGGCCCAATCCTGCTAAAAGCACCACTCAGGGGGGTGTACCAAATGTAGCAGGAGCTTCTGAGTGACACAGGTCCAGGTATGAGTCCTGCTAGAATGTGACTAGCTATGTGACCTTGAACAAGCAAAATGGCCTCCATGCGTCTAGGTGTCTTCACCTGAAGACTAGCCATAGCCCGTTTACGTGCCATGGTGAGGAGTGTCAGAAATAAAGGACGTGAAACTGCGGAGCCTAGTCTCAGGCTAAGGTGCAACCTACACACAGTTGCAATGATGACGATGATGGTGAATGTATAGATTGTGTCTCTTAGGAGATATGCTGAAGTTCTAACTCCTGTCACCTGCACACATGACCTTGTATAGAAACGGAGTGTGAAAGGATTATCTGTTAACACGCAGTGATATTGCAGTCAATTCACTCAGTGCCCTGGAGTCGATTCAGATGCCAGAAACCCCTGTGGGCTTCTGAGGCTGCGAATATTTAAGAAAGCAGAAAATCTCTGCTTTCTCTTGAGGACCAACTGGTGATTTGACCTGCTGGTCTTATGGTTAGGAGCCCAATGTCCAATCCATTATGTCACCAGGGCTACGTCATATTGGAGTATTGAGTGGTCACCTTATAAAAAGAGACAGATACTTAGCGTGCAGCTGGTCATGTGAGGAAGGAGCTTTTGCTGCAAGTGAATAGACTACTGGAAGATAAGAGAATTAGGAAGGATTCCCCTCGAAACTGTGCAAGGAATGCGACCCTGATGACACCTGGAATTTGGACCTTTTACCCTTCAAAACTGTGACACAATATATTTCTACCATTTAAAACTACTCATTGTATGGTAAATTGTCACAGTATTCCTAGGAAATTAAGATCATTAATGACCAGTGAAAGATGCCCAACACCATAAGCATATATGAAACGATGCTTTCCATTGGCTGATCTATGGTCATTAAGCACTCCGGAAATCTCCATCACCAGAAAGCACCAAAGATTACATTCTGGTCGTTTAAAGCACGAAATCCCTGTCTGGTGCAGCATCCTTAGATGACAGGCCCTCGCTGGTAAGTGGCATCTAAGACCCCAAAGAATAGAACAAGCAATTAAGCATATAGGCAATTGTGTTTGAAGAATCATTTACTGGAAACCTATTGCGTGAAAATGATGTTGCTTGGTAAAACCAGGACTGATCCATGCATTTGATTTCCTCAACTCAATCCCTGCCATCAAGTTGATGTTAACTCTCACAACCCCATAGGGCATGGCAAAACTGCCTGTGAGTTACCAAGACTGTAACTCTATACAGGACTAGAAAGCCTCTTTCTCCCCGAGAGCAGCTAGTGCTTTGGAACGGCAGACCTGGCCGTTAGCAGCCTAATGCGTGATGGTCACAATATGAGGCGCCTCAGGGAAGCAGAGTCTCGCCACGGACAGTTGGATATAACAATGGCAGCAACAGTTTCCAAGATAGCACATTTACAGTGCTCCTACAAAGAGGACAGAAAAGTAATAAAGGCCTTTTGGGGTCTCTGACAGGCCCCAGCAAATGATGGCTGTACGTCAGGCCCAGGAGTTTATTCATGGTGGTTGCTGTTAAGTTCCATCGAGTTAGTTCCAACTCATAGCAACCTTTTTTGCAACAAATCAAAAGAGCTCCCAGCCCTATGCCTTCCACACAGCGTTCTTAGGTTTAAGCCAATCTGTGTAGCTCCTGTAGTAATCCATCTCCTTGACGTCCTTCCTCCTCATCACGGCCCCTCCCCTTTCCCCAGCGTGAGGTCCTTCTCCAAAGGCTGGCCTCCCCATGGCAGCCCATTCTTCTTCAATGCCATCGTTCAAATGCATGGATTTGTCTTCCTTCCTCGGTCCACGTGTAGATGAGGGCATTTAAAACACCCTGGTCCATCCCAATTCTCAAAGTAACATCCTGGCTTTGCAACACTTGAAAGAGGTCTTGTGCAGCAGATTCCCCAATGCAATTCTCTGATTCCCGACTGCTACTTCCATGATCACTGATGGTGGAGCCAATCAAGAAAATACCCTTGACAATTTCAATCTGTTCTCCATTTCTCATGACATGAACTATTTTTCCAGTTGTGAGGATTTTTTAAAATCTCCTTTACATTGAATTTTAGTCCACACAGAAGGCTGCAATCCTTGACCTTGATCAGCAGGTACTTCAACTCCTCCTCAGTTTCAGCCAGCAAGGTTGACTCATGTGCATGTTAAAGTCGTTCATAAGCTTTCCTCACATCCTAATGCCATATTCTTCTCCATTTATGCCATATTCTTCTCCATTTATGCCATATTCTTCTCCATTCATGGATTATTTGCTAAGCATACAGATGGAAACAGTAGGGTGAGAGGATCTAAGCCTGACACACACCTTTCTTGATCTTAAACCATGCAATGCTCCCTTGTTCCGTTTGCACAGGGACCGTGTATACGTACTCTCCATCTTCTTTGGTTGCCTCCTGCATCATGGGATATTTTCCCCATACAATCTCTCAGTGTTGCAATGTGGGGCTTGGATGTTTTCTTTGTTCTCTTTGTTTAGGATAGTAAAGAACAACAAAGAGGAGTTGCAAAGTAACCCATCACAAAACCCCAGGCGATTGCTCATGGACGCTGCTCTCTAACTGCAGCTGGGATGCGGAACAGCTGCCAGATGTTTATGTTCTGGCATACGTATGCTTCTACTATGTTATCTTGCATGCCCTAAAGTAAACAGACCAGGCTGACTATTTTCTGTCTTAAGTGTTACCATTTCTCTGGGTATCTGGGAGTCCTCTCATCCAGGGGCCTGAAGCCCCGTGTAAGCATAACCAAGATGCCGTCTCCAACAAAAGATGTACGTGCATATTCTTTGGAATTCATAATTATTTTATGAGATAAAGTAAAATATGAGAGTGGCAAGGTCACCCAAGGGCATAAGCAAAAATTGTGGGGCATATGGGCCCATTTGAACACCTCTGGCAGGCAATGAGCAAATCTTGCCTGATGATGTCCCGTGGAGTACCCTTCATATCAGTTTGTTGAGAAGTTGGCGCTTCCTTCCTGGCTCCTGGGGAGACAGCAAATGCCAATCCCAGTCTGGACCGAAGACGTGCCTCTGTTAGTACCCAGGTCAGAAGAGGCAGTAAGCAGTTCCTCTCAGTCCTGCTGAGCGAATCACAGAAGGGGCCCAGGTTTGGAAAGCAGCATCTGGTATCCTCTCATCATTCACTCCGAGCTCGAGAGGCTCAAGACCCACGTCCACCAGCCTGTAGACGGCCAATCCCACAACGGGTGGCCCTGTCAAAGAACGGGAAGTGTCCTCTCTGATATCCGCCTTCAGCCAAGTCCCCTCCCACACATGCACCCAAACCAACCCGGGCAGCCCTTCTGTGCATTGTAGCCAAAGTGAGCCTGCTAAAGCAAAGCGCTCCCCTGCTTCACCCTTCTGCTTCAAGAGTTCCAGTTTCTCCAACAGTCTTCAGAATTGGATGCAAACACCCTGGTTCAAATACAGTGCCGTTCAGAGAGGGCTCCTCCTCATTCTTCAGATGGCCCCTGCCTGTCTCCTTTTCTGCTCTTTGCTGTGGCTTCCATACTGAACATTCTCTAGTTCATGAGCATATCATTCATAGACTCTTTCTTTTCTCTTCTAACCCCTCACCCTCTTTCTCAGCAGCACCCTTTCAGGGCTCAATTGAAATATCATTTCCTTCTTTAGAAATTCCTTTTTCTCCACTCTCCTACAGGCTGAGTAATCTATCTCTCCTTTGAATCTCCAAAGTACCCTATACTTCCCATTGATTATCCTATATTGCATTACATTATATTGTCTATTGATTCATCTATTTCCTCTCGCCCCCTTGTGAACCTACACACAACATATTAAGCTCTTTGAAAGCAGCATTCTTCTATCGATCATTATAGACATATCCCCTAACCTAGCATACTAATTGATATATTAAGGAGTCCTTAACTATCTCTTGAATATGTGAATGATAACAATGTGTGTCAGCATTAAAATGTGTCAAAGATCTTTCTATCATTATGGTAAACTTTGGGTCAGGAAGGGGTCTAGCACAGCATCCAATTCCACCTTCTTTGCTATTCAGATAATGGAATGGGGACCCTGATAAGCAAGGGCTGCCTTGTTGGCAAATGTATTTGCAGCAACAGTCGAACCCAGGTCCCTAAATCGCCCAGCAAAAATTCAAAACTCCCTGCCATCAAGCCAACTCTGACTCACAGTGGCCCCAGAGGGCAGGGTAAAACTGCCCTTGTGAGTTTCGAAGACTGCAGTTCTTTATGCAAGTAGGAAGTCCTATTCCCCCCCCCACACACAACCAAAAAAATTTCAAGAAGCCACCAAGAATGAGATCATTTCTTCTTTGAGCAATCCCAAAAACTCACAGCCATTGAGTCGATTCTGACTCAGCGCCCTTGTAGGGCAGAGTAAACTGCCCCCTTGGGTTTCCAAGACTATTCATGGGAGTAGAAGACCTCATCTTGCTCCCATGGCATGGCTGGTGGTTTTAAACTGTTGACCTCGAGTTTAGCAGCCCAACACATAGCCCTCAATGCCACCAGGGTTCCTTTGGTGAGAGGCTCCTTAAAACTGTATCCTAAATCCGAACAAATTCAGTAACTCGGTGGCAGTGTTTTCATCATAGGGAATTCCTTCTTGAGCCACCCAATCTGTTGTTGTCAGGTGCCATCAAGGTGCTTCTGGCTCCTAGTGACTGTGTGTACAGCAGAAGGACATCCTATCTGGTCCTGTGCCATCCTCACGACCGCGAGTCACTCTATTGTGAGTATGGCAGTCACTTTACCCGCTAGATAGAGCATATGATGTAGGCATGCACCCTAAGGATTCTGCACTGTTCTTTCCAGGCCTTGTGGGTCCATGTTGATAGAATGGACATGAACAACACAATACCTTCCAAAGTCCTTGTAGTTTAGCATAATAACGATGATTAAGAGAAACCTTGAGATCCCCGCTGTAAGATTTTTGATGATTTATTGAGTAATTTGTGACAAGTTGGTATATGAAAATGTCATTATCTATAGGACAATAGCTAAAATATTCATAATACCATATTTACTTCTTGTGCAGGTTTATTTTAACAGTGTAGTGTAATCTAAATAGCTTCAGATTAGGAAGTTGAATGGATTTTTAGACATAGCTCCTTTGGAAGCTGAACTGAATTCCTAGATATTTCCCATGTTGTAGTGGCATGAGCAGAGGAAAGTTGGTGCCTGGTACTTGGGAAGAGGATTACCACTCTGGGGTTTTAATTATTAGGCAATGACTAGTTCACAGGGAGTCTCATGATTGCCCTTTGGGTTCCATAAGAATCCATGGTGGAACTGCTCTTAGCACGCTGTGACAATCCCCCTGCGTCCAGTTCCTGAATCCTGGTGCTAAAGAATGTGGTAGTCAAAATGTATCATCAATTTTTTAAAAATACAATAGTTCTCCTCTTGCACACAATCTCATGTTGAGACGCTGCCTATGTTTTAAAGACCCACTTTCCACTCCCTGGCAGAGGCTCTGCTGGCTCTACAGCGGGGCATCAGCCCAGGCTGTTCCTCTGGGCCCAGGTCCAGGGAAGAAAAGTCTGTTGCCTTCCATCATCAAATCACCCAGAGTCACTCAAAGGACAGCTTCCCCCAGGAGAGAACAACACTGGAAACTCAGACATGTCCCGATTCTCAGCGTAGGAAGAAACGGCGCAACTTTGTCTCCAGAAATATCCTGAAAACACCAGATGTTTGAACCGGTAATATCATATTCAAGGAACACTCTATTTAGAGAAATAATCTGCAGCCAACTCATCAGTGGCATTAATGTGTTTTATGAAAAAAAACAATAGAATTATTCCTCTTTGGGAGAAATCATAAATAAAGCTAATTGGTTTGATAAGATGTTTAGAAACATAACCAATTGTTGAACTTTTTTGTTCTTTATTTGAATTAAATATTCCACATCATTTCATACTGTAGATAAAATGAAATTATTTTTGCAAAATGAACATTAACAAGAAGAATGACATACTTTGAAATCTTAAATAAGATCCACCACCTGGGGGTGTTGGAGCAGACAGCAGACTATCTAAGAGGCGGAAGGAGGGTGAGCATGATGGTGGGGCAGGAGGAAGGTAAAAGGAAACCGGAAAGATCTAGAATACAAACCTATTGATAGAGATATAAACATACGTGTGTACTTATGTAAACACATCAGTTCATAAAAATACATATATTTATATAGCAATGCACTGAGGTAGTGGACAGACTTGGGGCCTCTGCTCAAGCCCGGCCTCAATGCAAGAATACTTTGTTCTAACAAACTGGCATTCTGTGATGTTCACCCTCCCAGCACAACAGCTGAAGACAAAATGTGGTAGCAAATGTGGTGAAGAAAGCGAATGGTGCCCAGCTATCAAAAGATATAGCATCTGGGGTCTTAAAGGCTTGAAGGTAAGCAAGTAGTCATCTAGCAAAGAAGCAACAAGCCCACATGCAAGAAGCACACCAGCATGTGTGATCACAAGGTGTCGATGGGATCAGGTAGCAGTTATCAGAGCAACAAACAACAAACCAAAACAAACAAACAAAACTATATTTTTGAGAACCAGGAGGGAGCAGTGCCCCAACACCCATCTGTAGATAATGGGACATCCCCTCACAGAGGGGTCACAAGGAAGGGATGAGTGAACCAGGGCACAGTATAACACTGATGAGACACACAATATTCCTCTGGTTCCCTGAGGCTTCCTCAACCCCAATATCATGACCCCAGCTCTACCATACAAATCCAGCTAGACTGGAGCATGCTCACTGTACAGACAAGAGCTCTTGGCACATAGACTTCTGGACAGATAAAACCCTCAGAAACAGAAATTGGAGTAGTGATACCAAGAGGGTAGGGAGAAGGTATTGGGATAAGGGGAAGATTAGGGGAACCAATCACAATGTTCAACGTATAACCCACCCCCAAAGGGAAAGAACCACAGAAAAATGGGGAAGGGAGACAGTGGATGGGGTAAGATATGAACATAATAATAATTTATCAAGGGGTCATGAGGTTGGGAGCAGAGGAGGGAGGAAAAAATGAGGAGCTGATACCAAGGGCTTAAATAAAAGTAAATGCTTACTCAAAAAAGTAAATAATGATGACAACATATATACAAATATACTTGATACAACTGATGGATGGATGGTTATAAGAGCTATAAGAGCCCCCAATAAAATGATCTTTTAATTAAAATGGGATCCAATTATAACTGATACGATTCTCAGTTCAAAGGTAAAACCAGCCCACTGTCATTGAGTCAATTCCAACTCAGCGTTCTATTGGACAGAGTAAAATTGCTTCTTAGGTTTTTCTGAGATGGTAAATCTTTATAAGATCAGAAAGCCTCATCTTTCTCCTACACAACTGCTGGTGGGTTTGAACCAATGACCTTGCACTTGGCAGTCCAATGAGCCACTAGAGTTTCTTTGAACAAAGGTATCCCCTAGTAAACCCTATTTACCACCACATTGTATCACATAACTCTGCTGGGGCTGTGCACAGAGAAACACTAGCCCATCTTCCTGCTCTCACGCAAATTTGATTCTGCTTCAAAATAGCTCCCCCACTATGCTCTTTCTGAAGGCCTTGCTTGGTCCAAAGTCACATTGGATTTCCAGACTTTGGAACATGGTTATCTCTAGGGTCACCTTTATTGTATCCATGCCAACATATCAGCTTTGTAAAATGCTCTTTAAAAAAAATAGAATGAGGTACTCTGAAAGTCCTGATACATCATCACTTAAAGCATTGCAGAAGTTGCCTTTCCAAAGGGGAATTTCTCTCTCACAACAGAAAACAGAAGTTTCAATCATTCTGACTCAACTAAATCTAATTCTTTTGATGTGGAACAGGATTTTTTTTGGACTCGCCAGCATGAAACTTCAAGAGTTGTGTTGTTAGCTTATGTCCCGGCCTTCTCTGTGACAGAGAAGTATCCTGCTCATCTTTGTGTACTGTCTGTCATGAGGCCAGGCCCTTCATTGACGCTCACCAAATGTGTGTGCAGCGCTGGCCGAAGGACCATTCCTAATAAGAAACAGAGACCTTACAACAATATTTGGAAACTGGAGGTCATTACTTACCCCAAGATTCCCGCTCAAAGAGAAGTCCCGTTTACAGCAGCCTGGCTCCTGTGTAAGCAGCTCCTTTGACAAGAAGCTTCTTCACTCCTTGGAGCTCCTCCCCTCACTCAGGACAATCCAACCAGCACAGAGGGGTATGCGACTGTTGCACAGTAGATGAGAGTGCATGGACTTCTGGCTTACAAGATCCAAAGTTTGAATCCCAGCAGAGTCACAAAGAGAGAGACAAAAGCAAACAAACAAACAAAAAAAACAGGCTATTGTCTCCTTTAGGTTTACATTTAATTTGACACAAATTAGACTTGAAATCTTCATCTGACTATCTTGGAATGTCAGCGAGGAATACTTGCTTTACCAAGTCTGCGAACGTGGACCTAGTAGTAGGATACCAGTAGGGATCAGTGGCTGATAGCCCTGCATTCTGCAAGGAACAGTGAAACTGATGACAAGCAGTCCTTTTCTAAGACAAGCGAATTATCTATGTTGCAAGGGCCATGGCAGGGGCTCCTCTTTACTCGAAATCATGTGGCAAATGCGTCACAGGGTTATTTAAGAGAATTTGGACATCCATTCATTCTCAGATGGTTGTTTTTTCTAAACCTACTAGATACCAGATACTGTGGTAGAGTAAGGGCAGTGAAATATTTAATGTGGCTCTTCTAGCAAAGGCTCAGCAATTCCCATCAACTGACCTCTTCTTGCATGGGTCTCTGGGAAGACAGTGATGGAATTTTCCTGTGAGTAATGGTTAACAGGATTCATTGGTTGCTATCCTGCATAGTAGAAATGAGCCCTCTGAGAAGCAAGAGAGGGCATCTCACTCCTAGCAAGAGCCATGAATGGAGCACATTCTCTGGACTCCATGAATCCTGCACAGTGAACCTCTTTCATCCAAAATCCGGAGCATGACACAGTGTTGGACGTCCCAGGCCACAGAACAAGTAAAGCTGAGTACTTTGGGGCAGGAAGGCTAGTTTGTAGAATGAGGTGCCTCTAGGCACATAATTGGGGCAGTTACTGACCCATGCCAGTGAAGATGTCTACCTTCAGGCTGAGGCTTACTGAAGGAGGGTTGTCTGTACACTTAATTCAGGGAGTTAAGTTCATTGACCCACTGAGCATGAGTTGAATGACTTTGGGTTGAGCATTACCAGAGGAGTGATGTGTCACTTGGGGAATTTATTAGCAGCCCTGAAAGAGTGTTGTCACATGTCCTAGCGGAACACCTGTATCCTGAGCATCTCTCCCCTACATAACCTGAGAACTTCGTTAATAAGCCCTTAATCATGAATAATATCTGTGAGTTCTGTGCAGTCATTGCAATTAACTGTAAAACACCTATATATAAAAGTAGAGTGTTATGTGAGAACCCAGGCAGGTATTAGGAATAAAGAAGAGAAAGACTGTCAAGCATCGCATGTTTTTTTCTTAAGTAAGCTAATAAATAACACTTCAAAAAGGGCTTCCACAGCAGATTTTCCCCGTACAACAGCTTCTAAGTTGTAGCTAAAAACACAAGAGGACTTCAAAAAACTTATGGAAAAAATGTAATTAAAAGATAATGGATGTTCCAGGTACTTTTTGAAGCTTTCCTGTATAAGTAATTTTTAAGCACCCTGAAACTGTATACAGAAGAGAAGCAATAAGAAATAAAAGTCTGAAATTAATCCAGAGAATATTTATATGTTGGATATGGTCAGAGGGAAAGTATTCCACAGAGATGAATTTTTGGTGATCCTACAAAGGGAATTGAATTCATTCCTGGCTTGTTGATGTGGGAACAAAATCCATACCTCTCACTAATTCATGGTGGATCAAAGACCTAGATGTAAAACTTAAAAGAATAAATTGGAGCAAACTTAAGAACCTTGACTTAAGGCATAAATATTCTACTGAACATCCCTAAAAATTTGCAAAATTCAGTAGATAAACTGGACAACTAAGACCTCTTAAAAATTAAACACAGGCATATCAAAAGATTTCACCAAAAGAGTGAAAAGAGAGCATATAGACAGGGGCAATATGTTAGTCTGACAAGAGACAAATAAGTAAAATTTATAGAAAACTTTGACACCTCATCAACAAAAAGACAATCAAATTTTAAAATATGCAGAAGTTATAAACAGTTCATTAAGGATAGTAAGGCAGCCAATGAACACATGAGGAATTACTCACATTCATTAGCCATTAGAGAGATGAACGTCAAAACTACAGGGATACATGCATACCAGCTCAGCTTGAAGATAATAACACTAATCAAGACAACAGGAGAAAAAGTGTTGGAGAGATTTCAATTCCTATATATTGCTGGTAGAAATGTCAAATTACATAACCACTATGAAGACAGTATGGTACTTTCTTAAAAAGCTAGAGATACCAATCCCACTACTAGGTATATATTCTAGAGAAATAAGGGCATGAATAGAAATGTGAACACCCATGTTCATCACATTATTATTTACAATAGCAAAATAATGGACACAAACTACCCATTGATGGATGACTGGATTAACAAGCTATGGTTTATGCACATAATGAAATACTATGCAATGCTAGAGAATAACAATGAATCCATGAAATACTGCATAATATGGATGAACCTGGAGGACATTATACTAATGAAGTAAGCCAGTCCCAAAAATCAATATATTGTATGGGAACACAATTACAAAAAGTCAAAAGAGGATTTATACACAGAAGAAAACATCTTTAAAGGTAAGTATGGGTTAGAGTGGGAGGGGAAACACTAACTATAGAATAAACCTGTATTGACTTGAGTGGAGGGAAATGTAACATACAGTCCAGGGGAATAAGCACAACATAAACAAGGCAAAGGAAGACATCGGGAAGGACAAACAATAGGAGGCAACAATGATAAACACTATTGTTTACATAATACGGCAAGGTGATGCACTAGTCTTTTGAACAGTTTCTGTACATCTTTGATTTTTGCCACTCTTCTTTCTCTAATAAAAACAAACAATAATCTATGAGTGGATATATAGATAAATGCACACAAGAAGAACAGACGTGAGAAGGCAAATAGGATTACAACCATGATTGTATATCAGTTTGACAGAGGATAGATAGTAAAGCACACAATGGACAGAATTATGAAACAGCATCGCAGCATCACCCAAATACCTTGAGTGACTTGCTAGGTCTATGGGATCAAGACCATGATCTCAGGGGACATCAAGGTCAACTTGCGTTACATAGTCCACACAGACTACGGGAGCAGCAGCTTCTGAATAGGTGGTTATATGAGATGCAACACATGGTCTCTCTCTGCCCGATCAAAGAAGAATGAAGAAAGTCAAAGCTGCATGAAAGTAATTAGTTCAAAAGACTAGTGGACCATGTTAATGAATGACACCCGTCAGCAGCCAGAGGCTGTAAGAACTAGATGGTGCCTGGCTGTAACTACTGGTCACTCTGATCAGGATGACAATAGTAGGTTCTGGATAGACAAGGAGAAATTCTTACAGCAAAATTCAAAATTATAAAAGAGACAAAACCCACTCTTCTGATCATAAAACAACAACACCAGGAAATCCCATGAGACTATGAGATGGTATCCTTCAAACCTGGAATGGAACCCACCCCTAGGGATAAAAAAATAGACCAATACACTAAAGCTGCAAAAAAAAAAAAAAGCCAAAACAACCCTGAGGAAGATACTCCACAGAGCAGTCAATCATATAGGAGTAAATGGACAGCAATTGCCCAAAAACAATGTTTGGAATGCAGGAAGGGCAGGAAAGAAGGGTATGTGAACTAAGAACCCAGGAAGAAAGGGTAAGGATGCTTTCACCTCGAAGGGGTTGGAACTGATGTCACAAAACAAAATGTCCATAAATTGCTGAATGCAAAACTAATTTGCACTATAAACTTTCACTCAAACAAAAATTAAGTGCTCACAATAAATAAATAAATAGATAGATAGATCAATAGATAGATAAATGGAAATAAATTCTTGTTTAGAAGCAAGGATAATAACTGAGCCCTTTGAATCTATTTAAAGAGACTTATGGCTTCAACCTGTGAAATGTGACCCCTTACTGTCTCTCAGTGACAGCTATGGAGAGGGTACAATCACTTTCCCACCTTCAAATCTATTCAAATCAAATACTTCAAATATTGAAAATAATCCAATCCACACGAATTTCAACCAGCAAATCCACCATTGGTGGAGTTAGTAGATATATCTAACATTTTTTCTCACAATCAAGAAACTTCATTATATTTGAAAATTTAGACAATTCCCATAACACACAATCCAACTTTTACTTAAAAACCATTTATTAGTAGTTATTATAAATGACATTCGTAAGCCATAATGGGTAGAACCTTTAAGGTTTCTGTTGGGGGAAACAAATCCCAATGGGGCTTTTCTCCTATTACCCTTAGAGAATAGGAGGAAGCCAAGGGCACAGCTAGTCATAGGCTGTAGAAAGACAGTGTCTGGAGCGTGCCCAGTATCTTGGTTAATGTTCATCAGAAAGGTCGAAGGCTGTTATACTAACAATTTCGTCCTACCCTACCTAAACTATTGATATCAAACAATGTATCCCAATATCCCAACATGACATTCCTGTGCCTCCATGTCCTATTATTCCTATGAATTAGGAATTACAAGTCTACCAATCTCATATAATTGCTGTGTAAGTTCAAAGAAGTTATGCAAGGAATATTTTAAAAGCTCGTGGAAAATGAAATCAAAAGATAACACAACTTTCCTTGAATTGTTTGAAGCCTATATAGATCTCTATCCAGAAAATCAACAAGCAAATGTACTGCCATTAGTTGATGGTGGCTCATGGCAACCCTATGGGACAGGGCAGAACTGGCCCTGTGGGTTGCTGAGACTGCCACTGTTTATGGGAGTAGAAAGCCCTGTATTTCTTGAGCTGAGTGACTGGTGGTTTGGAGCTGCCACCCTTGCAGGTCTCAGCTCAAATCATAAGCATTATGACCCCCAGCTGTATATGTATATTATATATTCAACATATATGCATATATTATTGTATATGCATATGTTGTTGTTGTTGTTAGTGTTGTCAAATATGTCCCATCAGCAACCCTACATAAATAAAAAGAAATAAATCACCGTAAGGTCCTACAGCATCCTCACAATTATTTGAGCTCATTGTTGAAGCTTCTGTGTCAATCCATCCCATTGAGGTTCTTCTTTTGTTCACTAACTCTCTACTTTACCAAGTGTGATGTCCTTGGTCAGGGACTGGCCTGTTCTAATAACACAAAGTGTCAGGGACAAAGTCTCTCAATCCTTCCTATATAATAAACATGCACTAGTTGTCTTCTGACAGTCCAGGATACTTTTCAATATTCTTCCCCAGCACCATAATTCAGATGCATCAATTCCACGTCAGCCTTCCTTGGTGTTCAAGTTTCATAAGTATATGAGGCTAGTGAAAGTACAATGGCTTAGGGAAGGTGTACCTTAATCCTGAAAGTGGAGTTTCTTATATTCAACACTTTAGAGAGGTCTTGTGTAGCATATGTGCCCAATGCACTTCAACATTTTTCCCTTTTTATCATGATGTTGTCCATTGGTAGAGTTTTGGAAATGTTTGCTTTCTTTACATTGAATTGTAAAACCTACTGAAGAATATAGTCTTTGATCTTCATCATTCAACACTTAAAGTCCTCTTTGCTTTCATCAAGTAAGGTTACGCCATCTGCATATCACAGATTGTTAACCAGCTTCCTTCAATTCCAATGCTATGTTCTTCATCAGCCTCGTTCTCAGGTTATTTGCTCAGCATACAGATTGCATACAACCCTGAAGCACACCATTCCTGATTATAAACCATGCAGTATCCTCTAGTTCTAGTTGAACCAGGTTCTGCAGCAGCACAGTGACATGTTCTGAAATTCCCATTATTTTGAAAATTATAAGACAAAAATCAACATCTTCTGGTATCCTTTGCTTTCAGTCAAGATCCACCTGGTGTCAGCAATGATATCTATTCTATCCAAATTACCTTCTAAATCCAGCTTTAATTCTGGATAGTTCCCTGTCAAAGTCGAGGTATTGCTGCAACTCTATTTGAATTACCTTCAACAAAATTTTACTTTCATATGATATTGATGATTTTGTTCAATAATTTCACAGATGTGGTAATTGCTACATCCTTGAAAGTATTGCTTCGCCTTTCTCTGAAATGAGCACAATATGAATCTCTTCCAGTCAACTGACCATATAGCTGTCTTCCAAATTTCTTGGCACAGATGTGTGAATGCTTCCAGTGATGCCTCAGTGTGTTGACAAATGTCCATTGATATTCTGTCAGTTCCTAGAGGCTTGTTTTTAACAAGTGCCTTCAGGGAAGATGGAACTTCGTCCTTTAAAACTGTCAGTTAGGCAGCATTGAGCTTAAGGAAAAGAGGTCATGATGACAGGACTACTCATACAAAAGAGGATCCAGCTCCTCTCCAGCACACAAGAAGGTGAACAGCAGATAAACCACATTTCCTTACTAACGAAAGACACCAGTGATGGTGGAATGGCTGAGTGAGAGGAGATAGGATGTTAGCAATACCCTCACCGTGGTTGAATAGACTCGTAAGTTCTGGGTCTTTAGAGAAGACACAGTATGGGATGCGGGGGTTCAGGGATGAGCACATCTAGAAAGAGAAGGTATAGTGGAGAAAATCAGTCAATAGAAAACTCTTCAGAAAGATACCCAATGGTGGGAGATGTGTCATTGGCTGGAGAAAAGGCCCAGTTGTATGTTCCACCAGGTCTTTGTGCTAGGTGAGGGCCCTTTGTAGTTCTATTCCAATGCATCTCCTTCAATAAACTCACTCTTTCTGTTCCAGCCCTTTCTCTGACTCTGGTCTGAACGCTGCCCCTTGCCTGAAAGCTTTCTTATGATCAGAATAAGAATGGAAATGTGGAGAGGCTTGAAACCTTGAGCCTCAGACCTACAATTATCCCATCACTTCTTGATCATATGTGCTGCCTCTTGAAATATTTGAATGTCAACTAGTTCTTCCATCTTTGTTTTATGCTTCCTGTATGATTCCACTCAGAGCCCTGGCGGTGTAGTGGGTTATGTGGTGGGCAAAGGTCAGCAGACTGAAAGGGCCAGCTTCTCTGCCGGAGAAAGATGAGGCTTTCTATTCCAGTCAACGTGCACAGACAGGGAACCCCACAGGGACAATTCCAGTCTGTCCTACAAGGGTCACTATGAGTCAGAATTAACTCAATGACAGTAAGGTTGGTTCAGTTGAAGATCAGTCAATATTTTGCCCATAAAATCCTCCAATATTTCAACCCAAGACTGGAATTTTTCTCCAGTTCCTTCAAGTTGAAAATGCTGAATGTGTTTCTTCTCTTGTGGTTTTCTAACTTTAGATCTTTGTGTAATTCATTATAAAATTTGACTTGGTCTTCTCAAGATACCTTTTGAAATCTTCTGCTCAGTTCTTTTTCTTCATCAATTCTTCTATTTGATTTAACTACTATACAATCGAGAACAAGCTTCAGAGGTTCTTCTGATATCCACTTTGCTTTTTTCTTTCCTTCCTGTCTTTTTAATGACTTCTTGTTTTCTTCATATGTGATGTTCTTGATGCTATCCAACAATTTGTCGGGTCCTCACTCACTGTTTTTCAATTATCTGTTTTTGAGATGGTCTCTTTAAGTTCAGCTGCAATATATTTAAAGACACATTTTTTTCTTTCACAGACTTATTTGTAAATTTTTTAAGTTCCAACATATACTTGCATATGACCAAATTGATGATTTATTCCACAGTTGAGCTCTGGTCAGGATTTTGCAGATGATACTAGATTTCTCCATGGTCTCTTTGGACAGATATAATCAATTCTATGCCTGTGTGTTTCGTATGGCTAGTTCTCCTGTAAAATTAGAAACTGCCAAAAAATGTAATGGAACATGTAAAGATCAAACTCCTCATTGGTATTGAGCTGAAATGAATTGGTGTTGGCTATTTTGAATCAGAAAATAAACTCCCAGTAATGACACAATCAAGAGAAATGGCACTATATACCTCAAAAAAAAAAAAAGAACTTTCAAGATCTATCTTGAAATGCATGGTGGTTGTACATATGGGACAACAGCGTACTGCATGGTTTACAATCAGGGAACTTGTGTATCAGGGCTGTGGTCTCTCCTCAAGCTTATCTGATCTGCATGCGGAGGAAATCATCAGAGAAGCTGGATTTGATGAAGAAGAATGGAGCATCAGGACTGGAGGAAGGCTTCGAAGCAAGCATCAATATGTAGATGATACAACTTTGCTTGCAAAAAGTGAGGAGGTCTTGAAACCTTTACCGATAAAGATCAAAGATTACAGTCTTCCATATGGATGAAAACTCAATGTAAAGAAGGCCAAAATCCTCACAACTGGACCAATAGGTAACCTCGTGATAAATGGAGACAAGATGAAAGTTGTCAAGTATTTTTCCTTGCTTGGACCCACAATCAATGCTAATAGAGGCAGCAGTCACAGGATGAAATGACACATTGCGTTGGGTACATCAGCTACACAAGCCCATCTTGATGCACAAGCACAAATGTTGAAAATCAGGGATGTTACTTTGAGGAATAAGGTAAGCCTGACCCAAGCCATTGTATTTCAGTTGCCTCACATATATGTGAAAATTGCACAGTGAATAAGGAAGATTGAAAATAATCAATGCATGTGTGAGGTAGCTAGTTTATTGTGCCAGTCTGGCCAATAAACACATGTGGGAATAATTGAAGGGCGGTTAGATAAATGGCTCAGCGAGCCTCGCTTTTCTTGTCTCTCGCACCTTGGATCATCGAACCAGTGTGCTGCTGCCTTGCTTGTTCTGTGCCTCAATTTACAAGCTACACTACCTGTGGGACACCTAACCTGTGGATAGTTTCACTGTAATTTGAGGTTCCTTCAAGACCTGCTTCGCCACACAATTAAAATTTACATCTCTTGAGCTGGGAACTGACTGTTGGCGACCTGACTGACTGTTGGTGACCTGCCTTGCTGTTTGCTGCCTGTGCCGGGATAGCCCTAATCTCTCTACAGAGGACTACCTGGCGGCTCTCAAGACTTGAAGGACTGTAGTGTCTCACAACTCTCTCACAGGAGTGAGTTGCACTGAGCCATTTGTACTGCTTTATAATTTAACTGTTCATTTCTTGTGTCATATATCTATCTATCTGTATAAATATATATATAAAATAATTAGCCAACTGGTTTTGTCTCTCTATAGAACCCTGTCTAACACAGTGAATTATGGTGCTGGGAAGAATCTTGAAAATACTGCAGATTGCCAAAAGAATAAACACATCTGTCTTGGAAGAAGTACAGCTGTTGAGGCAAGGATGACGAGATGCTTGTCTCAAGAGCTTTGGACAGGCTGTCAGGAGAAATCAATCCCTGGAGAAGGACAATATGCTTGGCAAAGTACAATAAAGGGAAAGGTATCAGAGTTTAAATTGTGAACACCCAGATTGCGGAAAACTGTGGGTGACAGTGGGAGACCAAAATCCTTCTGCAGGATACCTATGTGGAATAAGCCTCAAGTCTAGTGGACTCCCTCTGACCACACTCAGGAGAAACAAATGACCTTGCTATCAGACAGAGACTATGTAAACTTGACTATGGTATCACATGATACCTCGTCATTTGATCTCCCTCTGAGCCCACTCTGGATTTGTTATATTTTAACTATTTCTTGCTTTTTTTCCTTGACAAAGCTTTTCTCTTGGTTTATTTTACTATTTCTAGGAGTCTTTTATTTATATATGTTTATATTTTTTTCTTTTTAGTATGTTTCCCAATTTATGAAGTGCAGAATGAACAAATGTGAGATAATAATTAAAGTAATAACTTATTGGGGATGGGGAGAGTTGAAAATGATTAATACAGGAGCTGGGAGGATACACTAGAACGGATTGTGGGGATATGTATGCAATTCTTTTCAAATATTGCTGAACTGTGAAAGTGTATGATATGTGACTTATAGCTCAATAACTGGTCAAGCCACTTTTTTTTTTAAGTTGGTTCAGCAATCCTTTCCGTTATTATTCCATCAAGGTCAACAAGAGAATGTGAAAAAGGACATAGAAAGGAAATTTCAAAGAAGAAAACTTATCTAAACTATCTCTAGAGGGAAATTGTACACCCGAAAAATTCTTTATTTAGCAAGTCCTGTGCTCCTTGGTCTTGGAAGCAGGGACAAAAGACATAAGATCCAAGTCTGTCTCCATTCAGAAGCACCCCTCCCTTATCCCTGCCAGCTGACCTTGACACGTGCAAAGTGCCTGGCGCTCAAGCCCATTGATACTTGGATGCACAGGTGCTGCCTAGAGCCCTGGCAGGATTCAGCCAGGAGCTTCTGTGACAAGCCCAAGCCTCCCCTGACAGTCTGAGCAAGAGGTTGATCTGTCACTGTCTGACTGGCATGGTTGAAGCCACTGTCTGTGACAAGTGCTGACACCGGATGCCTGAATAGGGGTTCAGTCAAGCGGGCATTTGTTACAGAAACCTCCCCCAACTCATATTTCACAGGATAATCAGAGGCAGTGAGGCGGGGACCTCCAGAATATTAGCAATGGAGGGTATAGTGCAGAGACAGCTGGACCCAAGCCAGAAAATGTCTCCTCTGAGAACACACATGCTCACTGGCTCTTTGGGGATGGGGGGGGGGACAGTGGTGGGGGGGCATCCAGGCCTCCGTTCCATGCCCGATACATTAATGCACGGGGCTCCAACACCCCCGTGAGGCCCCCGAAGGGACGAGCCCCGGCAGCTGGGCCAGATGGAAGCTAGACACAAGCTCGGAGGGAAGGAGAGCCTGGACTTTCATCCCTTCCTACTCAGGCCCTTGGCCTTTGTGCTTCCACAGCTTATACTTCGTCAAAGCAAACTGAGCCGTTCTCATGCTTCTAAATGAGGGTTTTGTTTTCTTTCACTGACGCTTCTCTGCAAGGCTCCCTGCCCTACTCCTTCCTGTACTCAGTCAGCCCGATTGAGCAGGATGACAAGCGGAGGTGGCAGAAGAGACACCACCTAATTTGTGTTTATCTCGAGAGCCTCACAGAGATGAGTTGTTTGCCCCACTCGTCCTAATTATATTGGCATGGCAATCAAGGCAGCGATTATTTGCAAGCATTCCACGTGATACCGAACAGGTCCCCACAACTCTGCTGCAAAGCCCATCCTGCACTGCCGTTGCTGTGCCACCTTTCTTTGGGAAATCTGACAGCCAAATTTAAAACACAATCTTTTTCTTCAAAGTCATCATGGCTCTTTCAATTAAAACGCCAAGTGGCTTTGACATGACTAACAGATCCATCACTACACAATTATAAATTGGACAAGATAAAATATGAGATAATGGCTGGAATAGTCCCAGGCATCTGAGTCACCGTAATAGTGAAGCCCTCTGCCCACAGTCCCGGGGTGTCAGTAGCCCGGCTAGCAGAGAGAAAGCACCCTAAAGTTGATTGTGGATGATGTAGTTGGGATAAAATGTTTCTTATTTGAGTGCTCTGTGGCCCATTTTAAAGTTGTTTCAGCTTTTAGTATTCTCTGCTTTCTTTTGAATTGAGGTTTTTCTGTTTACTTTTGTCGTTGTTGGTTTTTGTTTGTTTCTTGCTTTTGTTCTGTACTATTTTCTGATAATTAATTCCAGGGTGGATAAATCTCCTAAAATAGTAACTGGATTAGTAATTTCCTAGGAGCAAGGAAGGAGAGGTTGGGGGAAACTGGACACTAACAACGAGTATGAAAAGAAAATGTTCTGAAAATGATTGGGGTAATAACTTCACAACTCTTCTTAAGATGATTGAACAACTGAATGGTATGATATGCAAATTATATGCTAATGAAACTACTTTTAAAAACAAAGAATAACCGCAAACACTTATTAAACACATCTTATGTAATGAGCCTTCTTTAGGAATTTGCATGGTCTTTGTGAGCTACTCATAATAACCAATAAGATAGGACTATTGTTATCCCAAGGAGCCCTGGTGGTAGAGTGGGTATGCATCAGGCTGGCAATGGTCCCTTGGTGGTTTTGAAACCACCGGCTGCTCTGCTGGAGGAGGATGAAGCTCTCTACGCCTGGAAAGGTTTCCAGGCTCAGGAACGCACAGGGCCCATTTTACTCTCTCCTATGGGGTTGCTATTAAGTCTAACATTCCATGACAGTGCATGAGTTCTTAGTGTCCCAATGTTGCAGAGGTGTAAACAAAGGGCCAGGGGGCATAATTAAATTGTCCAACTCACAAAGCTCAGATGAGGCAGGGGTAGAATTACAAGTGAAAAGTGCTTTCACTGGGGAATGGTGGGGGTGAAGGGGTGAAATACCTGAAGTTAAAGTCAAAACACCTTAGTTTAGTCTTAATAAGTAGAGAATACCTGCCAACTAATGAGGGGGAAATGACTGCGCAAAGAGAAAACTAATCATACAAAATCATAATCATCGTCATACAAAAAGGAAAATCTGCATTACATATTGACAAGTGACCTCCAAATACGTGTAAAATCTACTCAAATAATTGAAAATCAGAATGATATGAGATGCTAGCTTTCTCCTGCTAAATTAAGAAATGTAGCTGAAAATTGTAAGATCCTGGGTGGGTAGAAGTGAACTATCAACCACTATTTGCAAACGTGTTGATTTATGCATTTCGGTTGCATGTGTGTCATACTCCTGACTGTAGTTTATACCCTCGATGGGCTTTAAGACTTACCTGTAAATTCTTTGACATTCCTTTCACTGAGCGATGGGGTGTCTGCTCTTTCCCCTTTGACTCTCGGTGAGATGATGACTTTTCTACCAATACAAGAAGGAAGAAATGACATCGTGTGTGTTCTGAGGCTAGATCATAACAATCATGCATCTCTGTGGACTCTCACAGGACCGCTCAATCTTGCAGTCCTGAGTTGCCACTTAAGAAGCTCCACTCCACTGAGATGCTCAGGCTGGAGAGGCCCCAGGAGAAGCAGTCCATTCTCCTAGCTGAGCTCGGACAGCTGAGTTACCGGAAATGTGGTGCAGAACCATTGCAGCTCTCCTTTGAACATTCCTAACCTATGGCATTCATGAGCATATTACAAGGGAGATTCCAAACGCTTATGAAAAAAATTCAATTTCCTTTTAATTCCATTTTTTCCCACAAACTTTGTGAATTCCTTCATACTATGGTGGTTATTTTATGCCACTTTTGTGCTTATTTGTTACACAATAAGAAAAAACTAGAGTAACCTTTTATGCAATAATTATTTTCTTATCATCTATTCTAAGGGAAAAATAGAAATATGCACCAAGAATTATGTACAGAGATGTTTATGGCATTGTTGTTTAAAATAGGGAAACAAGGGAAACATAAATTTGAAGAATAAGAGCGTCCTTTATCTGTGTAATAAAATGCAGCAACTTTCAAGCAGTTTGAGGAAAATTAATATGAAAAAAGTCTCATTATTAAAAGGAGAGCTTTAAAAAAGACAAAAAGCAGAGGTTCATTTTGTAGGGAAAAATGGACATACGTATACACAAACATATTGTAAATTTTAAATAGAGGATGGCATGTATTTTCTTTTTTGTGGGATTTTCTGTACTTCTACATTTTTATGAGAATAATGAAAGTGCTGATGGTTCATGCTAGGGTCTCATTAAATCTATGAAACTTTTAAGAAATAATCTAAAAGATCTAAGGGTTAAATTCCAGAAAGTTCTATCTCTAAACTTCAAAGGTCCGATCTGTGAAAGCAACATCTACCTGAAATGATTTTATGAATTTTAATTATATAATAACTAAACAATGTCCTCATGTAAACCTATGTAATGTTCAATAAATGCTTTTTAAAATTTAATAATAAGAACTTTATCTAGATTTTAAAAAAATACAACCAGAATGAGCATTTGCAATAGACATCTATCGTTCCCACAGGAAAACATACATCAAGGTCTGGCCTCCTATTTCACCACTCATCTCAAATAAGTGAGATTTGGCTAAACTTCCAATCACTCTCCCACATGGTAAGCTTACTTTCTCCCATTGGTAATGGGAAAGGTCCAGACTCTTATATTTTACCAAAGAAACATCAAGGATATACTTGAGGTAGCAGGCTGACCCATGATTGATTTTTTTTTTTTGCTATCAGTTGAATCATTTTTGCTATCAGTTTTATCGGTTCCCACCATGACCATGAAGAAAATGTTACACTTAAAGTCTTCTAATGAACTGTAAAGAGCCACCTCCCCAATCTTCTCCGGGTGAATTTTCTCCTCACTGCTGTATCTTAGGCATATACTCGGTCACAGCTGCAGATAACAAGAGCTGTGCCCATAAAGAATCCCATTACACCAAACCATTCACAGCAACTCTGTTTGTACCACTAACTCGCTCAGTCTTCACCGCAATGCCCCAGTGCTGGCACCATCGCCATCCCTGCTTCTTATGTGAGGAATTTGAAACTAAGAGTGATAACTATACAGTCAGAAAGTAGAGAAATAAACCTACTGTATGCATCAAGCTGTGGGCACACAGTCTTAGTTCTCATTTGTGCTACTTTGCATAATTGATATAATTGCTCTCTTCATTATGTAAAACTCAGCCAGAGAGAAAGAGCTTCAGATTACCTTTCACTGCGTTATCACCAGGGTGACACTTTACCTTGTACTGCTAACGAAAATGCTGCTCACTCAGTAGCAGTGTTCGAAATAGGAAAAGAAGAGTCACACTCTCTCCTGACCATTGGGCTACCCTCTTCCGAAGCACCCTGCCACAACCCATAGTACAGAGCTCCCTGGGGCATGTTCTATTAACACGTGCATCAACTAACCTACCACAGGACTTTAACAAAAGCTGGTTTTTTGTTTTTGTTTTTCGGTTGAACTGAGAAGGTCAGCCAAGTTGGCAGTTCGTACCCATTTCCTGCTTTCCAAGATCTTGTCTTTAGAAGAAACATTCAATTGTTGGATGACTGCCCTTCCACCTAGCATAAAATGCTCTGGTCGGAAGCTAATGCCTCTTCAGAACGCTAACACCTGAGACCTAGAATTGAATGGCACCTAAAATTGTCAACCCAGGTCCCCATCTGAGTTTTGAACAAATTAAAGAACAAGAAAAGAATAAAGGGTCTAAATAGAACATCACCTTTTTACTGGTTAAGATAATCCTGGAGAATATAATTTATATCTGTGGGTCAGCAGGCTTCTTAACCATGAATTTCACAAGTACACAGAAACAAGCTCATTCCCAGTGGGTGTTGCACCAGGACAGGCAGCCCAATGGTAGGAAAGCTCAAGCACGGTGTGGACCAGTCTGCTTTGAAAGGCAGAAATGAGACTCCAGAAAACTACATTTTCCACCAAAAATCACCAGTAAGAAAGACTAAGCCATTCTTCCTCCCCTGGGGAAGAGTACATGAGAGGGTAGAAAAAGTCCAGGAACAACAGAAATACAAACGAAGGACTAACACATAGCAAACAATATAGGGATATAGAATTTTAACCTTCTTCCTGCTATAACTTTTGGGTGAATACTATAATTAAAGTAATAAAGAAGGTTTGTTAGACTGAAGACAGCAAACCACCTGAAAGATTTATCATTAGGCTGAGTGCTTATTAGATATTACAAATTATTTACATTCCTATGATTCACTTACCTGTGTAATTGTATATATGGTCATGTTGTTAGGTGCTCTAGAGTTGATTTTGACACCTGGTGACCTCCATATGACAGAACAGGAGCCCTGGTGGCATAGAGGGTTGCGCATTAGGCTGCCAACCACAGGGTTAGGAGTTCAAATCCTCCAGCTGCTCCAAGAGAGAAAGCTATGACTTTCTACTTCCTTAAACAGTACAGCCTCAGAAATCCACAGGAACAGTTCTGCCCTAGAAGGTCACTGTGAGTCAGCTTTGGCTCCCTCGAGGACAGTGAGTTCGGTTTTGACTTAACTTTTTTAAAAATCATTTTATTGAGGCCTCATCCAACTCTTATCACAATCTATACTTACATCAATTGTGTCAAAAACATTTGTACATTCATTGCCCTCATCATTCTCAAAACATTTACCCTCCACTTAAGCCGTTGGCATCAAGAGTCACCTCCCCAGCCTTCTCCAGGTTAATTTTCTCCTCATTGCTGTACCTCCTCATTTTCCCCTTCCCACCCTGCTCCCCCCTCCCTCATGAACCCCTGATATTTTATAAATTATTATTTTGTTATATCTTATACTGTCCAACAACTCCATTCACCTATTTTTCTGTTGTCCGTCCCCCAGGGAGGAGGTTATATATAGATTCCTGTAATCTGTTCCCCCTTCCACCTCACCCTCCGTCAACCCTCCTGGTATCACCACTCTCACCACTAGTCCTGAAGGGATCATCCATCCTGGATTCCCTGTGTTTCCAGTTCCTATCTGTACCAGTGTACATCCTCCGGTCTAGCCAGATTTTTAAGGTAGAATTGGGATCATGATTGGTGTGGGGATGAGTGGGGAGAAGGAAGCATTTAGGAACTAGAGGAAAGTTATATGTTTTATCATTGCTACACTGCACCCTGACTGGCTCATCTCCTCTCTGAAACCCTTCTGTAAGGGATGTCCAATAGCCTACAGATGGGCATTGGGTCCCCACTCCGCACTCCCCACTCATTCACAATGATATGATTTTTTTTGTTCTTTGATGCCTGATACTTGATCCATTCAATGCCTCATGATCACACAGGCTGGTGTGTTTCTTCCATGTGGCCTTTGTTGCTTCTGAGCCAAATGGCCGCTTGTTTAACCTTAAAGCCTTTAAGACCCCAGACGCTATATCTTTTGATAACCAGGAACCACCATCTTTCTTCGCCACATTTGTTTATGCACCCATTTGTCTTCAGTGATCATACCGGGGAGGTGAGCACACAATGATCTGATTTTTTGTTCTTTGATGTCTGATACCTGATCCCTTCAATACCTCATGGTCACACAGGCTGGTGTGCTTCTTCCATGTGGCCTTTGTTGCTTCTGAGCCAGATGGCCACTTGTTTACCTTCAAGCAGATCAGGTCTTTCTCCCTCAGAGTTACTGGGTGGGTTCAAACCACTGACATTTTGCTTAACAGTTGAGTGCTTAGCCAGTGCACTACCAGAGCCCCTGTAAATGTATGTGTTGTATTTAATACCAAATCTTTGAAACTTCCATCTATAAGTCTGTGGCTATGAACTCTGGGAAAGAAAATAAATCGTCTTCTAGAAACCCTATCCCACTTCTTATTGTGTAATACAGCCCTGAACTAGGCTGTAAGCTTCTTGAAAATACAGATTTTTTTATTTCTTTGTATTAGTTAGAATGCTATGAATGTATGCATTGATTTACATATATTTTCTCATAAATGCCTGCATAGAGGAAGAAATACTAAAAATAAATAGCATTGACTATTCAACTTGTAGTTCCTGGAGGAAAAATGCAGGCAGCCGTCAACTCACAAAGAGGAAGTTTCTAATTATTCATTTATATGTCAGTTTGGGGAAATAAGAAAAAGAATTGCCACAGAAGTTCTACAAGGTGGAACTTTAGATACAGAAAACTAAAGTAAGATTCATTTAAATTTCTGATGAAAGTGTATCATTTTACCCCATCAAGAATGCACTGAGGGTTTGTTTGTTTGCTGTGGACTCAGGGTGGGTGTTAAGGTAAATAATGGAGCCTGAGGGACTGCCGAGTGAGACCGGGAGTGGAACTGCGAGGAGAACGCAAACAGCCTGGGAGTAGGGAACAAGCCATCTTTCCAAGGAGTCCTGGTTAGCCATCAGTTGTCTGCTAACTCAAATTGGCGTTTCATATCATGCAGTCACTCGGCCGAAGAAAGAAAGGCCAAGCTGTTCCCGTGAAGAGGCACAGTCTTAGAATACAACCGAAGGAGCAGTTCTATTCTGTCCCGACTCAAGCCACAAGGAGGTGCAATCACCTGATGGCAATGGCTTCAGGGTTTTGGATTGTCCTTCTTTCTGTCCTTGTTATGATTTCCCCTCTCCAGTCCCCAATCCTATGTAACCCCCATCACTGGAGACGAGTAGGAAAAAGATGTTAAGAGCTGGGGACGAGAGCTCCACAGAGCAAAAGCTGGGATGGAACGCGTAGGGAAAGTCCTGGGGCCCAGAGAAAGGAGAGTCCCTGGAGTCAGCCATGGCTCAAAGGCCAATCTTATGTGAAATACATTCCTTGAGCCAACAAGGCTATATGCCCACATGATGGAAGAAGAAAAGTAAATCTTCCCAAATTGATGTGGATTTTAGTATGTTCAATTTCTGCTATAATGATTAAAAGAAGATAGTAATAAGTTATATCTGAATGTCAAAACCAGTTTTACCACTTTCTAACGTGAAGGCCCTGAGCAAATTATTTAACCTCTCTCTGATGCACAATCATGTTCCATGTCATGCATGGTTCTAAGCATTTTACATGAGTCATCCCATTTAATTCTAAGTGCACAAATAAATACTCTTAGGAAACAAAAGCCCAAAGAGATACATGTGTGGAGACTCATACCATCCAGATCCCCCTTCAGAAAAGGGCCTCTTGGCTCAGTTGTTGGGAGGGCTGCTGGCTGACAGCCTTCTGCTGTCTACTCCTCAAAGACGCGCAGGTACAGAGCGGCCTTGTTCAAAGACACGCTCCTGGCTAGGGTGGTCAACGTTCAGTGACTGGCCAGAATGATAAGTCAGAAAGGCCAGGCCAGCTCCCATCCCCCAGGTAGGCAGTTCCCCATTCCCTGCCTTCTCATAGGGGTTGGACCAAGGTTACTCCTGAATAAACGATGTGCCCACTAAACTTCTCTCTGAGTCTGTTTCTTGGAGGGGCCAGAGTAACTAAATACTGTTCAGTGGGAAGGAACAGAATCAGGCTACAAAAACAGCAAATGACAAGACGCTGAGCAACTACTTGATGACATTGCTTCCAGCTAGTTATTCGTGATGGTCCCCTGATGACTCCTCCCACAATCTTCACGTGCTTCTCTCAAAAACAAGACAAAACTCACTGCCACGAGGCGATTCCCACTGGCAATGACCCTACCGCATAGGGGAGCAGCCCAACACGTCACCACGGTGCCACCAAGTCTCCTATATGCTTCTCTTAGCAAGGGTGAGATACCCATGATGCACGCGGCACATTGGTGTCTCAGTGATCGACTCCTGCTTCCACGCAGGAAGCACTAAGATCGGATGCCCAGTTATGCACCTCAGAGGCTGCCACCACCCCTCCCTGTGTGATGGCTTGTGTGCTGCGATCTCACTGCACAGGTTTCAGTACCTCCTCCAGAGCAAGATAAACTGGGAAGACGGGTCTGGAAGTCTACTTCCTCAAATCCGCCCCTGAAAACCACAGGGGTCACAACAGGCTGATCCACAACCAAGTCATGGGGACCAGGCATGGTTTTATTGCATTTGCATGTCATCATCATGAGTCATGAGCCAACGTGACCACATTTAGCAAAACCAACACCTGGTCCAAGTAGAATTTTTCCTACAAAGTAGAACTCATCACATCATTTTAACAAGCAAAGGTATACAAGCTTCCGCCTTTAGGGTTCTGGGGAGCCAATTATGACTTATAGCAGCCCCGTGAGACGAAGTAAAACAGGCTCATGGGGTTTCCTGGACAGTAATCTCTATGGAAACAGATCACCTGGTCTTTTCTCCCAAAGAGCTACTGAAGGACTCAAACATCCTGCCCTTTCAACTGATAGGTGAGTGCTTAACTAGTAGATCTCACATTCACAAGATTTCTTTTCACACCTTCTCTCCTTCCTCTGCCATAGTATTTTCTGTGGCATCCCAAGTCAGTAAGGCAGGAAAAGGTGACGATTTCCTGAGCCCAGGCCTGAAGACTAGATGGAGAAAGACGAAAGAAATTCACCAAGCACACTCTCCTCTAAAAACGGAGGCCATTTTAAAATTTGGTGAGAGATTCATCAACTCAACCTGAGGAGTCAATTTTCAAAATAAACCGTTTTCATTATACACAGACTACAACATTTTTAAAGTCAGGCATTTCTTTCAATCTGTTGGTACCACGCTTTCCCACTTTAAAAAAGCACACTTTCCATTTAGAAGCTCAAAACAGCCTCGTGTTGATTTAAAGAACTGCTCACTTCCAATAATTCCTACTTTGACTTCGGTTCTGTTTGGATTTTTGTTCCTGCCCTGGTATTCCTCACTACCTCTTCTACTCTAAATCTTTCCAAACTCCTGAGAAGACAAATAGGAACCGGTCTCGAGTAGAGAGAAAAAAGGTTTCTCTCCATTTTACTGCATCTGACTTTTAAAAATGGATTTCCCCTCTCCCTAAAGAATCTAACAAGTTCTATGGCTGCCGAAGGGACGTTATTGATCACCTCATCCCCTTTCTTTCTGCCCACATCCTGACTTGTTGGTCATCAAGCACGACACTTCCCAAGCGCCCTCCAGGTCCAGCTCCTGGTTCGTGAAGTACTGTGTTCGACTGGCACACAGTGCGTTTTCCCCTTGCCTCTTTTTGTTCTGGTCATGTCAGGTAGGTGGCTTTGATGCAGACACATGATTGGAGAAAAGAGGGAAAAGGAGCAGAAAAGAAAGAGAGGGATTAGCTGCTCTAAATCTTTGGAAGTCTTGATTTCATTGAAATGGAAACCTGCCTCCTCTGCCTTCTTTGGAAGTCACTGATCATTTCACTCCAGATGACAAGTACGCCAGTAGATTTTTTTTTTAAATGCTGGCACAAGTTTTCTACAGAGTCTGCAAAGCAAAGCTGTCTCTCTCCTAGTGTTCTCAGGCAAAGCCTTGAAGTTCAATCAACTGAAATCAAAGTGACAGCCAGAAGGGCACCTCTAATCACTAGCTCACTATCTTCTTGAATACTTGAACGCAATTGTCAATTATCAACTTCTCTTTGTAGACCAAACAAGTGCCACTGAATGAAAGGTCTAAATCAAACTTGTCTAAAAACAGCTACCTTTTCACATCAAGAGCAGTTTCCAGTGCTGGAGCTAAGGGTCAGTAAACTAATGGATTAGGAAATGGTTTCAAGCAACTATCGTATCAGTGAAACCAGTTATATGAATTGTGTCTATCACCAAGCCACGTAACTACACAAACTACATTTTTCATACATACCTAAAATATATGTACTAAAAAGAGCCCTGATATAGTGGTTATAAGTTTGGCTGCTAACTCCAAAGTAGGAAGTTCAAAACCAGCAGCCACTCCACTGGAGAAAGACAAGGCTTTCTACTCCCATGAAGAGTTACAGTCTAGGAAACTCACGAGAGCAGCTCTACCCTGTCCTATAGGTTTGCTATGACTTGACCCCCAGCCATTGACAATGAGTTTGGCTTTTCGTTTTGTTTTCTAAAGTGGATTATTAGCTCAATAACTTTCTATTGTGTGAATACTACTACTAGTATTTGATACCTAAACCTTTTGAATAAAACGCTGAACAGAACAAGTACATTCTCTTCCTTGTTGAAGATACATTCAGGTACATACAGATACAGAACATTTCAAAATTATAAATGATGTGAGGAAAATGATCACTGCTTTCATATCTTTTTCATCCCCCTCACATCCAAATCATAGGAAAACAAAAGAAAGGGCTGAAATTTCGACCAAGAAATCCCAGGGATTAAGAAATGTCATCATCTCTTTGGTGATAGGAGAGGCTGAGAAGTTTATTACTGTACCATGACCACACATCAGTCAGTGGCATGTGTAATCACGTCACTGCTGTCCACACAAGCCAGCCCCTTTTCGATGAAGAATCCCATCTAAATCATTCTAGACAAGAATGATGTATTTCCCCTAATACAATGCCGTATACGGAGATTGGAAGAATAAATAGGTCTAACTAAAACCACGTGAGCCTGTCAAATGAACTGAAGCCCAGAGGAAACAAGAAAATAGACAGGAGGACTGGAGCTAATTGTCCCCTCCCCTGCCCCTCAGTTTCAAAACCAAAACTTATTTGAGTTACAAGCTCTTGGAGGAAGGTCTTACTAGACAAAAACATTATTGTTTAATATGGTCTTCATGTAATTAGAAATAGGCAGTAAACTTTTGCTACCTTGACACTATTACTATTTGTCAAGATTCAGTTTTGATTTCTTTATTCTTCCCATTGGCTGCTGTGCGTGCACTGGAAGTCAGAGAAGGTGGGGACACTGATCCAGTTAGATCACTGTTTCCCAATGAAGGTGATACCTCCCCGTGCTGGGCAATGAATCAACCCCAAGGGGCTACAAGAGTGCAAACCTACCCTTTTTCCTGGTTATGGGCTATCGTAAAAACATTTTGCATTACCAGGGGGCGATCTTTTCTTCTGAAAATGAGGGAGTGGGTCAAATAAGTTTGGGACCCTCTGAATTAGATTATTTCACTTATTGGGTAGGAAGCGAACCATTTTCTTTTCTCTCCCTGTACGAATACTCCCTATGGACCGTCATCCACTGTAGTTGCTTTCTTCGTCATCAGTTGCAGGCTCTAGAGGTCTTCATTCAAGTACAGGTTACAGGTGCCTCACGAGTTTCTAAATGTCACTAGGTTCGGCACTGGTCTCACAATCCTATTTACATTCTGAGCACTGCTCCTCCTAACTGGTCCAGAATCTTAGCTAAGAACATGACCCCCCTACCTGAATACAATTACAACAGCAACAACCTGGAAAGCAGTACATCCTATCTAAAATCCTTGTCAGCATTGTCATGCTCCAGCCCACAGAAAATGGAAAGGGAAACAACTCCAAGGTAAGTGGCTTTTCTTTTCAGTAGATGACCTTGAAGGTGCACATATCACTTCTGCATATATGCTACTGGCGAGAGAGTAAGTCACTTGGTCATAGCCACCTACAAGAGACCTTGGGCATAAACACTACCTGGTTAAACTCACCTATATGCCCAGAGTAAAGTAGAGTTCCGTGAATAAGCTTAAAAAGCAAAGGATTTTAATATACACGTTCGTCTCTGTCAGCCTCCTTTAACACACTTGTCACATTAAAGCCTTGGTCACCTTTTTGAAATATACTCAGAATTATGCACCATTTACTTCTTAAAATCTCCAGTGGTACTCTGGTAAAATTCAAACACATTTCCACGCTTCCCACAACCTAACATGACATAGCAGCTGAATCCCTCACCAAGAATCTCCTTGCAGTCTTTCTCCAGTCACGTTTTAGCTTTGTATCCCATGGATATAGCCAGCGACGTCATTCCTTTAACCTGATCTACTTTGCTCTATGATTGGGCTCTTCCAGTCCTTCAACTCTCCCCAAGATGTTGGCAGAACCTAAATTGGAAGGAAGCCGTTCCTTGAATAAATGCACAAAGCACATCTCTTCCTCACCTACCCATATTGGCCCATATCATGAGTAAGAAATTAACAGATTTTGGAATTGTTTAATTCAGTAATTAAGAAATCCATATCCCTGATGACATCTATAGCAGAGAGCAATGAGTAGGGAGAGCCTTCCTTGTGCTCTTCGCTGCTGATCTGTTCAACTATACACAGTCCTCCCAGGACCCTTTGGAAATCTGGTCAGACAAAATTAGGTAATCCCAATCATTTTGTCAATTAGTCACAGAGACTAATTAATCACTATGGCACTTCTATTCAAAATACCTTATTATAATTCCATCATTCACAATTATCAAAAATTAACCAGAATAATTCATCATACAGAATTATTCATAATTCTATATTATAATTCTAAACTCTATAGCTGTGACTATAATCCCATTTTGGAGAGAATTCTGTGTAACAGGATTAGGGCAGGACAGATCTTTAGGCCCTACTCCCATTGTAGAGGAAGTTCTCCATTACAGGATTAGGGTCGGACGTACCTTTCAACTCTTTTACTAGAGGGTATGACTTAGTCACCAGCCTTCATTTCCATGGGGATATGGTCTGCTAAAAGACTGAAAAAGCACCCCCATCAAAGCCATTACTCTCGATATTAGAACCATGTCGGACAGAGAGAAAAAGCCCAGGACCATCAGAATATCACATTCCAGATCTGTGTCTGAAGTAGCAGAAGCCAAGACCAGAAGCACCAAAGATTGTGGGGCACAGAGACTATGGGGGCAGAGCAAGAGGAGAAGGGCCAAGACATTGAGACTGTGAGACAGAGCTACAGGGAGGCATCCTGCAGCTTGGTCCATGGAGGCAGAAATCAAGGACCACCTGGTTGAAAGGCTGAGGTTCTGAGAGAGATTTGGTAACTGGCTGGGCAGGAGTGTCGCTGTAGACTGGGCCATTATTGTTTGCTACTCCTGCCTTGGGTTACCTATTAGCTTCCATAAGAAAGCTCATAATTTTGACTATTGTCTATGAATTCTGTGTGGCCATTGCAATGAATTATTGAATCCCATCTAGAAGGAGAGTGTCATGGGAGGAACCGTGAGTGTCAGGTAAAGAAAGATGGAATGTGGAGTCATGTCTGACCCCCCGCCTCTAGACAAAAGGGAAACCAGAGGTCAGATCTCACCTCCCATACTGTTTATGGCTGTCACACAAAGCTTGCATGACAGTGCTTCTGATCAATCTGCCACCTTAGTTGGGAGTAGCCAATGAACAGGTGTGGCTTTTGTAAGACTAAATGGCTGCGCTATAAAACGAATCAAAGCGAAACCAGGAACTCAAAAGTCAACAGGACAAGTGATGTACATTAACCATGGTCTCATCTTCCCTAAAACAGGAGCCAGCCTTTCTAATTAGTGTCACAATAGCTAGATCCTGAAGGAATGGGAGAAAAATGTGTGATAGTGGCTCAAATACCTTTAAAAATTAAATTAAAATGGCAAAAACATACTAAAATTAGTAAAAACCTACTAGATTTGTTAAAACAAGAGTATTTCCCAAAATTATCTGAGATACTCCCTAAATCTAATAATGAAATTACACCTTGTAGATAAATCGCCAATTGGCACACAAAATAATGACTACCACTCATGAGGACTGAGTTTATTTTAAAAGTCACCTGAATGACCCCAAATGGTCAACAATTACTTTAAAGTAAACCTTTGAGTGCAAAAGATCTGGAAACGGATTATTGAAAATAGAACAAGAAGGAAAATAATGAGATTACACATACATAGTGAAGAATGTAATCCACGTCAGTGAACAATTTGTGTAGAAGTTGTTGAGTGAAAACTTAAATTGTTATGTAAGCCTTCACCCAAAGTGCAATAAAATGTTGTGTGAAAAATAATTACAAGGTATTATCAATGCTATCAGAAGTACTGAGGACTTCCCCATGAATGGTTGTGTAGAGAGACAACAAAAAGGGGGAGGTAACTAATAAAAAGAGAGAAATAGGTCAACTGTGTTAGTTTTGAAAGAATTGAAAAGACTTGGAGACTTGATCTGAAAATTCTTGCTGTTGTCATTAGGTATTATCAAGTCATTTGCAACTCTTAGCAAGCCTACATACAACAGAACAAACACTGCCCTGTTATGCACCATTTTCACAATTGTGAGGTTGAGACCATCTCATCCAGGGTCTTCCTCTGTTTAGCTGATCCTGCACTTTATCAAATATGAAACTCTTTTCAAGAACTTATCTTTACTGATAAATGCCCAAAGTATATCAGATGTAATCTCACCATCCACACTTCCAGGGAGTATTCTGGCTTTACATCTTCCAAGACAGATTTGTTGGTTCTCCTGGTGGTCCAAGGTACTTTCAACATCCTTCACCAGCAGCATAATTCAAATACATCAGTCCTTTTTTGGTCTTCCTTATTCAGTGTCCAACTTTCACAAGCATATGAGGTGATTAAAAATACCAAACTTGGGTCAGGCACACCTTAGTGACATCTTTGCTATTCAAGGTCTAAAAGAGGTCTTGTGCAGCAGATTTACCCAATGTAATATGTAGTTTTATTGATCAACTGCTGCTCTTTTGAGCATTGGTTGTGAATTCTAGTCAGATGAGATCCTGGACAACTCCAGTTCCTTCATCATCGATCCATTGATCAAAATTGATATTATAGATACTATCTTATCAGAAGCAGCATTTTATATCAAGATAGATCTTGCAATGTTCATTTTGATGATAAATGCAAAGTCATTTCTTTTTAATTAGTTATTCCAGTATAGTAAACCATACAATTGTCCGATTCAAAATGGCTAATACAGCCCATTTCAGCCCACTAATTGATATCATGTGTTCCATTTAATTTTTGATGAATTCCAATCTTCCTTTATTCATATTTCATAGAGTCCATGTGCTAATTGTTAATGGATATTTGCAGCTGTTTCCTCTCATTTTTCAGTCATCCCGCATCAGCAAAGGGAAACCTTGAAAGCTTGCTCCATATAAGTCATTGTGGTTCAACTCAACCTCGAGAAGGCATCTCTTCCCCAGTTACTTTGAGTGCTTCCCAATCCGAGGGGCTCATCTTCCAGTACTTAGCCAACAATATGCTTCTGCTATTCATAAGATTTTCCAGTGACTACTGCCTCAGAAGTTGACCGACTATTTTTCCTTCATGGCGTGTTCTTAGTTTGGACAATCCACTGAAATCCGTTTACTATGGGAGGCCCTGCTGATGTATGCAATACCATTGGCATCCCAGCAACATGCAAGCCACAACAGTAAAACAATCTGACAGATGTGTTGGAGAAGAACACATCAGTGAAGTGCTGGCTTTCTGCTTCATCGGTGTGCCTTTCTATTCCTCTTCTTGTGATCTCTGAGTTCAGTCAAAGGTTGAGGTATACGGAGGGATTAAGAGGAGTTCATAGTTACAGCTATTCCCTTACTGAGTGGTACTGTAATGGAAATGTAAGTGAGTAAGTTTGATAAAAATTTATTTTTTCACAAGAGGAGAGTAAAACTACAAATGCAGGAGTCAGCTCTAGGGAAAAGCATTCCATGTGCTCTGTCATGAGAGAAGTCCTTGTCTCTTTTCAAGTTCTATTCTAGGTCTTTGGTCATCATGTGGTATGAATATTCCCTTCACCAATTTGTGCATGCTTGGTTACTTAACAAGTTCTTTTAAATCTCACATGAGATTAATTTAAAGTATATTAATAGCTCCTATTTAACATAACAAAGAAAACTCATCCCTAAAAATAAAATCAACAATCCACTCTCTGTTCCAAGATTTTAATAAACACATTGAAAAATGCAAACCTGAAAATCAATGCTTGACATTCACTTCCTCTCTGCTCTCCCATAAGTAACCACGTTCTTAACTGTTACATAGGCTGCGTCTTCACCAAATCAAGGGAGGATCCCATAAAATGGCATATTGTCTCAAGAGAAAATGTACCTTTAAGAATAATAAGCAACATAAGGAGAAAACAAATTCCACTCACAGCAAATGACAAGCTATTTAAGCCTACATTGTGTTCCCTGCATAAGAAGGGACTTTGCACAAACAACACAATGTTGCTGGAGCACTCTTCTCAGGGCATTGAACAACACATCCCAAAGCATCCCCGACTGGGAGGAAGAAGTGGGAGCAGATCAGGCCTGAGACACTTGAGTCTCCGCTTTCCTGTAGTTTATTTCTCATAAGTGACCGCGGCTGCTTTGGCTTTATGTGTGGGCACTCATCCTTTACAAGCAAATACAACTGTGACTCATTTTCCTCTGTGCAGGGTTAGATAATGAACTCTTCCTGTTGCAAAGTGACTGCAAGAGCCTGAGACCTCATTTCACTTCAATTTGTGCCAATAAAACGCTTGACAAATTGCTCTTTTTGGAGTCATGTATAACTTTAGGTATTAGTCCTAAGCATTGTTGTGCTTCTGACAAGGACAAATCGGGGAAACGCACTTGGCCCCTAGCATTTGCATTGCAAGCAATTATAGATCTGTCTGGGTAGGATCAGCATTGAATGTTTCTCTGGGGGTCATTTGTTTTAAGTCCTGGGTCAAAAAAATCACAAAGTCATGCATGGCACACTCATGTACAATATACTCTTAAATATATAACATATATGTATGTGTATGCAGTTATCCATTGTTCCAGTTGTGAGATCTTGGGTTTGTGTTTACACTGAGTTGTAATCAATACCAGAGACTGCAATCTTTGATCTTCATCAAACAGAGTATCAATTCCTCCTCACTTTTAGTAATCAAAGTTATATCATCTGTATATTATAGGTTGTTGATAAGCCTTCCTCCAATCCTGATGCAGAGTTCTTAATGTAACATGATAAATGGAGAAGAGATTGAAGTTGTCAAGGATCTTTTCTTGCTTGGATCCACAATCAATGCTCTTGGAAGAGATCAAATAACTCATTGCATTGGGTCAATCTCCTGTCCAAGACCTCTTAAAAGCATTGAAGAGCAAAGTTGTTACTTTGAGGCCTAAGGTATACCTGACCAAAGTCATGATATTTTCGATTGCCTCATATGCATGGGAAAGTTGGGCATTGGATAAGGAAAAGCAAAGAAGAATCGATTCATTTGTATTATGGTGACACATTCTAAAAGCACCATGAACTGCCTAAAGAACCAACAAATCGATCCAGGAAGAAGTACAGCCAGAATGCTCCTTAGACGTAGGAATGGCAAAACTTCATCTCATGTATTTTGAACCTGTTGTTAGGAGAGACCAGTCCGGGGAGAAGGATATCATGCTTGATAAAGTAGAGCAACATTAAAAAAGAGAAAGGTCCTCAAGGAGATGGACTGACACCTGGCTGCAATACTGCACTCAGGCATATGAACAACTGTGAGGATGGTACCGGCCAAGCTAGTGTTTCACTCTGTTGTGCATCAGGTCCCTGTGTGTCAGAACTCTCTCAATGGCACCTAACAACAACAGCCTGGTCTGCTAAAAGAACCAACACATTTGTCTTGGAGGATGTACAGCCAGAATGCTTCTTGAAAGTGAGGATTGTGAGACTTAGTTGTAAGTACTGAGGACACATCATCAGGAGAAACCAATCCCTGGGAAAGGATACCATGCTAAGTAAAGTAGAGGGGCATCAAACAGGTCTTCCCTTCAACAAGATGGATTGACACGGAGGCAGAAACAACTGGCTCAAGCATAAGGACAATGGTGAGAATGGCACAGGACCAGGCAGTGTTTCAGTCTGTCGTACCTAGGGTCACCATGAGTTAGAACCGCCTAGATAGCACCTAAAATCATAACAACATGTGTGTGTACGTGTGTGTGTGTGTGCACTCATGAAGTGGCATAGTCAGAATTTTTATTTTATGATAAATTTAAACTGCAGTGTTTCTTTTCTGCTTGTAATCTTGGCAAAGTTCTGCTGCTGGAATTAAGTCATCTCTTTTCTGACCTGAGAGAATCAACCAAGTTTGCACATTGTTGATCTAACATTCAAGTCTTTAACCTGAGCATAATGAAATCACAGGAAACATGCCTGTCCAAACACCACAGTAATGGAGCCAGGTTGGTTGGAATTTGATGAGCTGCTATTTTTTCATCTCTTCTTAGCCCCAAATTATTTGAGTTTCACCTGTTTCCATATCAAATTATCCTATAATTGCCTTTTAGACTATAGGGTGATACCAACTGTACCAGCTAGCACACAGACTTCGGGGAATTAGTTGCCCCCATTTTTTCAGCTCAAATGCTCTCATCGGTGTTCTTAGGATTATCGAAGAGAAAAAGATTTGCCATAAACCTGGCCATTTACTAAAGGAGTCATACAGTACATGTTCGCTATGAAGTTTACCTCAAATTCAAACTTTAAAACTGTTGAAGCTGTTGTTAAAAACTGCCGAGTTATTTGTTGTTTATAAAGTACAACTTCTCAATTTGATGACTGCTTTCAAGGGGAGTATCATACTTTCACTAGAGCAATCATAATGCATTATGCTTCATTTTTCAAATTAAAAGGTAATTTGAAACTTGCCCATATGTAGTTGGATTTTTCTCATTAATTATCCCCACCGGGGAGTGGAGCGCTGAAGAAGAAGGTGTTGGGACTTCCTCTGCTTTCTTCATAAAGATGGAGAACAATTTGTGAGCACCTTTCCGAATCATACACACCTACTTTAAAATCTGGTAGAAAATGATGCTTATTGTTTCAAAAAGAACCTGTGATGTTCATTCATTTCAAGAAGTAGCATATGATCAAGAACCAAAGCTTTTTGAAGAAAGCTGTCCAAGCTGCATGGAAGGTACTGGCAAAACACAAGGCTCCAGGAATTGATAAAATACCATATGCTAGTCTGGGTACATTAGAGAAACAAATCCACAGAAACTCGTATGTATAAGAGAGAGCTTTATATAAAGGGTAAGTGCACATCAAGAAAACATCTCAACCCAGTGCTGCTAAAATCCACAAGTCCAACATTAGCCCATAGGTCCGACACCAATCCACAAAGTCCTCCTCCATCTCACAAAACACACTCAATGGCGCCAACTGCAGGAGGAAAGCAGAGTCAGTGAACGTGTAAGCATCTCAGCGCTGGCAGGGGTCTCCACGTGGCTGCTCCAACACCCAGGGATGCATCAGGGTAGGCCCATGCGGTTTCTCCTTGAGGATGTCTTGCAGGAAGTGAGCCTTGCCAGCTGAAGCAGGGAACTGGCTAATGCAGCTGCACCCTGGTCCAACTATCAGAAAGCAAGAGACCCTAGACCTAGAAAGGCAAGGCTCACGGAGCCATTTATCCCTCTGCCCTTCAATTAACACCACATGTGTTTATTGGCCAGGTTGCACAATAAACTTTAACTATATCATACCAATTAAAATGTTTCAATGTTTAACTGGAAGCACACACTAGGCCAAGAAATTTAGAAGGCAGCTACTAAACCAGTTGTGGTAGTTACATAATCTGGTGTCAATTTGAGGATTAAGAGTTTAGGGGTAGAGTCTAGGCTGCCAATCAGGATGTAACCAATGAGGCCTCTGTGTGGGTGTGGCTTTCTTCTGAGGATTCTGGGAACTCCTGTATTTCATCCTTGGAGGCAGGAGACATTCTTTCTCTCTTGACTCACTCCCTACAAGGCATCCCTGAGGAGAAGCCAATGAACCTATCCTGATCCAGTCAGAGCTCTGGGAGCTGGACAAGTCATGTGGAGACCCCAACCAGCACTGAGATGCTTATACCACAACACCTTCCACCAACTGACCTGTGATCTTCCTGCATTCAGCATGATTACGTGTGTTACATGAGTCTGAAGAAAACTTTATAGATTAGTATTGAACATATGGGCTAATATGGGACTTATGGACTTGATCTGGACTGGGCTTGGATGTTTTCTCAACATTCAATTACTGTTGTATATAAACCTCTTTCTTATACACATATGGGTCTCCCTAGATTTTTTTTTCTCTAGTGTACCTGGACTAACACACCAAGCAAAGGAAATAAATCCATATTTGTGTCATTTACAAAGGAAAGTAACCCAAAAGAATGTAAAAATTACCAAATAATGTCATTAATATCAAATGCAAGTAAAATTGTGCTAAAGAAACTTGTGAAATGGTTGTAGCAATCCATTCACAGAATTATCAGGAATTCATATCAGATTGAGAAGAGAACATGTGTTAGTCCAGCTAGACTAAAGAAATAAATTCATAGAAACTCATATGTGTCTTATACTCATATGTGTATAAGACAGAGTTTTATATAAAAGAGAAATTGTATATTGAGAAAACATCCCAGTCCAGATAAAGCCAATAATCGAATATTAGCCCATATGCCAGATACCAATCTATATTTTCCTCTTTAGACTCACACAGCCATGCAATAATGCAAAATCCAGGAAGATCACAGGCCAGTGGGTCTTGTGGATCCAGTGTCAGTGGAAGCATCTTAGGGCTGGCAGTGTTCGCCACATGATTCCTTCAGTTCCAGGACTCTAACATAGCTCCATGTGTCTTTTCAGAAGGAATGTCTCTCAGGGAGTGAGACTTTGTCCCATCTCTAGCAAGCTATTAATCTCCTTAGCACCTCCAAATGACGTCATCACACTGCGACCTAATTGACAGGTTAAACTCCACCCCCTCACTCTTAAGTCTCAAATTGACAACAGATTATGTTGCTACCACAGCATGGAAAAAGAAATATTACTACTGAGGGCAAGTAAATATTAGCTGAAAGCAAAGAATACCCGGAAAATGTTTGCTTTTGTTTCATTGACTTTGCAAAGGCATTTGATTGTGTGGTTCATAACTGTAGATAACATTTCAAAGAATAGATATTCCAGTACACTTAATTGTGCTCATGAGGAATCTGTGAATGGAACAATAGACAATAGTTTTACCAAAGCGATACTAAGGAGTTTAACATTAGGAAAGGTGTGTGACAAGGTTGTATCCTTTCATTATACTTATCAATCTGTATGTTGAGAAAATAATCCAAGAAGCTAGACTATATGAAGAAGAATATGACATAAGGGTGGGAAGGAACTTTAAAACAATCTACAGTGTGCAAACGGCACTATCTTGCTTTCTGAAATTGAAGAGAATTTGAAGCACTTGCTGATGAAGACCAAATACTACAGTCTTCAGTATGGATTACACCTTAACATTAAAAAAAAAATCCTCTCAACTGGATCAATAGACAATCTCTTGATAATTTGGGGGGAAAAGTAAAGTTATCAAAGGTTTCATTTTACTCATATCCACAGTCAGTATTCATGGAAGCAGCAGTCAAGAGATCAAATGTTCCATTGCATTGAGTAAATCTGCTTTACGAGACCTCTTTCCAATGTTGAAAATCAAGGACGTTATTTTGAGGATGCAGGTGTGCCTGACTCAAATAATGGTACTTCCAATCGCCTCATGTGCATGTGGAAGCTAGGCAATTAATGTTGTTGTTGTTGTTGTTAGATGCCATGCAATTGGTTCCAACGCACAATGGCCCTATGTACAACAGGGAAAAACAATGTCTGGACCTGCAACATCTTTGCAATTGTTCCCATGTTTGAGCTCATTATTGCAGCCACTATATCAATCCATCTTGTTTAGGGCATTACTCCTTTCCATTGCCTCTCTCTTATCAAGCACAATGTCCTTCTCCCAGCAACATGTCCAAAGTCTGTGACATAAAGTCTTGCCATCCTTGCCTCCAAGGAGTATTCTGGCTGTATTTCTAAGACAAGTGTGTTGGTTCTTTTGGCTGTCCATGGTACTTCAAATATTCTTTGCTAGCACCATAATTCAAATGCATAAATTCTTCTTTGGTCTTCCATATTCAATCTTCATCTTTCACATGCATATGAGACAATTTTAAACACATGGGTTTGGTCAGGCTCACCTTTGTCCTCAAAGTAATCTTCTTTTTCAACACCTGAAAGAGGTCTTGTACAGCATATTTACCCAATCTAATGTGTCATTTGATCTCTTGACTGCTGCTGCCATGAGCATTGATTTAGGATCCAAGCAAGATGAAATCCTTGATAACTTCAAACGTTTCTTCTTTATGATGATGTAACTTATTAGTCCAGTTGTGAGGATTTTAGTTGTCTTTATATTGAGTTATAATCCATACTGAAGGCTGCAATCCTTGACCTTCATCAGCTAATGCCTCAAGTCCTCCTCTCTTTCAGCAAGCACGGTTGTTGGTTGTTAATAAAACTTCCTCCAATCCTGTCATAGCATTCTTCTCATTTAATACAGTTTCTCTGATTATTTGATACAGATCAAATAAATGTGGTAAGAGGATAAAACCCTCACACAGCTTTTCTGATTTTAACCCATGCAGTTTTTCTATCTTCTGTTTGCACAACTGCCTCTTGATCCATATGCAGGCTTCCATGGGCACAAGTAAGTGTTCTGGAATTCCCATTCTTTTGTGGATATGACTAGTTTGTTATCATACACACAGGTGAATGACTTTGAATAGTCAATAAAACAGAAGTAAACATCTTTTGGTATTCTCTGCTTTGATCCAAGACCCATCTCACATCTGCAGTGATATCCCTTGGACCACCACATACTCTTTTAATTTGGGCCTGAACCTCTGGCTGCTCTTGGTTAATATACTACTGCAATAGTAATTGAATGATCTTCAGGAAAAATTTGACTTGAATGTAATATTAACAATATTGTTCAACAATTTCTGCATTCTGTTGGGTCATTTTTATATGGGATGTGTACTGATATGAATCTCTTATAGTTAGTTGGTCAAGTAGCTGTCTTCCAAATTTCCTGGCATAGATGAGCGAGTGCTTCCAGTGCTTCATCAGCTTGCTGGGTCGTTTCAATTGGCATTCCATCAGTTCCTGGAGCCTTATTTTTAGTTAATGTTTTCAGTGTAGCTGAAAACTTCTTTCTTTAGTACCATTGGTTCTTGCTCATATTGTGCTTATTAAAATCTCTAAAAACAGAATGTCATTTGACTAATTCGAATTGGTACAGTGACCTGGTGTTTTCTTTCTGTCTTTTGATGTTGTCTCTATCATTCAATATTTTACCCACAGAAACTTTCAATATTGCAACTCAAGGTTCGGCTTGAATTTTTTCTTGAGTTCTTTCCAATTAAGCTACGCTGGATATATTCTTCCATTGTGGGTTTTAATTCAAGGTTTTTGCTCATTTCATTGTAATATTTAGCTTTGTCTTCTGGAGTTACCCTTTGAAATTTTCTATTCAGCATTTGATTTCATCATTTTTTCAATTTACCTTAGCTACTCTACAATTAAGAGCAAGTTTCAGGGTCTTTTCTGACATCGACTTTGATCTTTTCTTCTTTCCTATCTTTTGATTACCTTTTGGTTTCTTCACAAATGATGTTCTCAGTGTCCTCCCCACAGTTCAACAGTTCTGTCAATAGTTTCAACTCATCAAATCAGTTCTTGAGATGTTCTCAAAACTTAGATGTATAAACTTAGATGGCATATACTCGAGGTCATAGCTTGTCCCCTGTGGACTAGTTTCAATTTCAGTTTCAACCTGAACTTACATATGAACAATTAGTGAGCTGTTCCACAATCTGCCCTGGCCGGGTTTTAGCTGCTGATGTTTAGTTTCTCCATTGTCTCTTCCCACAAATGTAGTCAATTTTGTTTCTGTTTATTCCATCTGGAGACTATATTCCATATAGTTCAAGTATATAGTTACCTTTTGTATTGTTAAAAAAAAGGTATGTGCTATGAACAAATCAGTGATTTTGCTAAATAAGTTTGGGGATCTATGCTGTACATTTTTACAGGAACAGCATTCGTAGGCCCACGGATCAACTAAAAATTTGCCTCCCCCTATCAACTTTGTTTTGTTTACTTTTTTCCCCCAAAGGCTCCACTCCTCTTTTACTTTTTTAGTGAGATCTCCTACCCATCTACTAAGGGGAAAAAATGGGAAAATGAGCTAGAAATAATAGCAGTCACTTTACAAAAGAGGAAACATAAATATATGAAAAGATGGTCATGGGAACCCCAGTAGATGCAATCACAAATAGTATTTTGGGCCTATCAGATTGTCAGAAATTTTAAAGTAAAATAGGTCAATAATTAGCCAATATGTCAATCAATAAGTATACACATTTCTGGCAAGAGGTAAATTAGTAAAGTTGCTTGGAAAACAATTTGGTATTGTTGCTTTACGCATAGTGCATGTTGAGTAAGCATCATGGTGGCCACATCTGACCTCCTGTGGCCACCCAAGGGAAAAGGAGAATCCAAATCCCCCAACCCAAGGCAAATAGCCACAAAGCAGAGAGGTAAGACATATGACACTGCTCCACCATCCCCCCCCATCCTTCTTTGATCCTTGCTGACATCAACTGTTCCTCCCACGATACCCTACTTCTGTGCCAGGTTTCATAATTCATTGTAATAACCACACAGAACTCACAGACAATACCCACAATTAAGCATATTTGTTATGGAATATGACAGGTTAGCACAAGTCAGGATTTGTAAATGGTAAGGATCTTGTCAGTGGTCCACAGCAACACCTCGCCTTAGCCAGTATCCAAGTCTCTATCCAGTCATCAGCCCCTCAGTCATGGGGTCCCTTGGTTTCTGCCCTGATGGGGCAAGAGGTCCTCTTGCTATCCTGTCTCATAGTCTCCATGCTGCTCTTTTGCTCTGTCTCATGGCCTCTTTACCTCAGTCTCTGGTTTTGACACAGCATAGCCTCTGCTGCCACTCAGCTGGGGATTGCACGTGTCCTCAAATGGTGGATTTTTTTATTTATGGTCCCAGGAATTTGTTCTGCTTTATCTAAAATGGTTCTTTTACACCAAGGACTGGCTCAGATTGAGGTGTGGTTTTTGTCTTTCAGCAGACCATATCCACAAGGTAAAAATGGCTTAGAAGCTATTGACATCACATAAGGAATTATGGCTAGAAAGCTCATATTAAGTACATGCATCTTACAACTCAAAAATCAACTGATAAGTAGCTAGAGTTAATTTTCAATTATCCATAACCAGTATACTTAATAAAAAGTTATAGAACTTTTAGTCAATAACATATTACACTGTAATATAAAACAATTAATTACAGATATCCCTATCAACATAAAGTTCAGCAACATAATATTGAGAGGACAATATGCATCATAAGTTCATATATTAAAATTCAAAACCTATAAACCTAAAAAACAAATTTCAAACACAGCAGAATAGTAATAAACACAAAATAATTTTTTGTAGTGGTCTCCTCTGAGAGAGGAAAGTAGGTATAAGCAGATTATGTTCTGTATTTTATTAGGTTCATTCTATGTTTTATACTGGGTAGAACCTCCATTTTCTTGGTGTAGTGCTGTTTTTAGTATATCTAACCTACTTTAAAAACAAAACAAACTCACTGTCATTGAGTTAATGTTGAGTCACAAAGACTCTAAAGGACAGAGTAGAACTGCCCATGTGAGTTTCCAACTGTTTATGGATGTAGAAATCCCCATCTTCTCCCCAGGAGCAGCTAATGGTTTTGAAGTACCAACCTGCAGTTAGCAGCCCACAGGTAACCCTGCAAAAGGAGCCTTAATTGCGTAGCGTTAACTACAAGTTCTGCAATTTGAAACCCCCAACCATTCTGCAGGAGAAGGCTGAGGTTTTCTGTTACCACAAAGAATTATAATCTCAAGAAGCCCACCGGGGCAGGTCTGCCCTGCCCTCAAAAGTCACTATGAGTCAGAACTGACTGAAGGAAAGTGATTTTTTTTTGAGAGTGGAGGGTAAGTCAAAGAATATTGCTATACAGTTCAGTGGATAGATGCAGACAAATTCTCTCAGTAATACACTTGGCTTAATCTTATAGAGTGTCTTCCAACAATTTTTCCAATCAAAGGAATGGTTTCTGAAAGAATCTAGTAGATCCAATTCCATTAAAGGCAGAGAAGTCAAATAAGAGGGTATAGCAACTGTTTGGGTGGGGATTCCACCAAAATAGAAAATCAAGACAATGCACACACCCATTATTCTTGTAAGAGTTATCAAGGGCTGACTCACACAAATTCTATAGGGAAACCTTACCCATCCACCCTACAACCTTGATCTTGACCCTCAAGGCTTATTTTTTGCACCCAAAATTCAAATAACTTTTTTTATCAATTTAAGACCATCTATGACTCAAAAGTACAATTTTGTCATGGTGTAAATCAAAGTGCAGAATTCTTCAGGAAGGATAGTAAAATAGAACTCTGCCTTACGAAATTAGAGGCCTAAATGGAGAGTACTGTCTCAAAACAGTAGCCTTGCGTCTTGCTTTTTGTGTGTTTAAAAAAATTGTGCTATGAATATGTAGCAATACCTTCTAACATCCTTATAAATTATAGCTATTCCTTTATATTTATCCAGTATTTAATAATTTTAATGAAATTGATAGTGCTTTCTCATCTATATACAAAAATACTGTAATATCATTCAATAATGTTGGAGAAAAGCTTTACCATTAGTGAACTTTTAATCATATGTACAAATTATAACTATAGAAAACACAGATGTACAACAATAATAGTGTGTTCCTGGTAATGTGATGATTAGTTCAATGTATTCAAAGGGGAAAGATAGATCAATGCACTGGAGGACTGAAGAAATGTGAACTCAAAGACAAAAATAAGAGAAGATTGTTGGGTTCTAGGTCAGTCAAAGCCTCTGATTTCCAGAGGGAGGCAGAGCTACAGCAGACACAATCTGCAACCACTCAAGGGAACGCCAGGAAATAGTTCAACTGGAAGCCAGTGTGAGGGCAGGAAATTTTCATGGAATATCTTGCTGCTTTTTTGTACATAAAAGTAGAAAGATACAGCCAAAAGAAAATCTTATTAGAAAGGGTGAGAATGGTGAAACAGATTCCTTGTACATTAGTTATTACATTTCATCTTATTTTTAATCATTTTATGGGGGGCTCTTATAACAATCCCTACATACATTCATTGTGATCAAACCCCACCAGGTATCCAACACACTCCTTGCCATCTATTTTAGATCACTTGTTGTTCCCTTGTCCTTGAGTTTGTTTACTCCCCCATTTCTTTCCTCCGTCTCCCACTATCCCGTGTCCACCCAGAACCATCAGGCCCCAAGGAATCCTGTTGTTTTCTCCTCGCGATGGTTTATCTTACCTATCTTATTTAGATAGACATGCAAAATAACAAACACCAAAATAAAACAAAATTAAACAAAAAACAACAACAACAAAGAAAAACCTATAAATAGTGGCAGGTCCACTTGTTGACCTTTATGCATGTTTTTTAGTCAAGTCTGATGAGGTGCCATACCCTGCCCCCAAAGTTTATTTTTGGGATTCTTCAGGGATTTCATTACTTTGCTGCTCTGTTGCATGCCCTTTGTGTTTCACCCCAGTGTGGTGGGGGCAGATCAAGCACAGTTTTTTTACTGTGTCTCCAGTGTTGTCCCCTTTAGTGCTATGGGTTAGTGAAGGATGACATGTCTCGTGGGATGGCCGGCCCTATGGTCTTCTCTGTGTATTGGTTGCCTGGAGCAGGAATATCGCCCTCATGCTTGGTGGTTCAGGATGTGTTACTCTATCTCTTTCCTTCCCTCTTAGTTTGCTCCTATGTGCTCTGAGCTGAGATGCCACTCTTCAGAGCTGTAGCTTCAGTGTTGTCCCCTGTACTGCATTCTTCTGGGGAGGAGGTCCACATAGCTGGGATTGGGGCCAGCCCGCAGACCTCTCTATTGGTCCATTGCTTCATGTCAGTCTGTTGCATTCATGTTTTGGTGGACCAGGGTGAGGTCTGGGATCTCTCTCCCTCCCCTGTAGAGATAAAAACAATACCTCTCCTTAGGTAGGCTATTGCTCTGTTCCCCAATAACCGTGTCCTCTTTTTTTCTTTCTTTCTTTCTTTCTTTTCCCCTCCTTTTAAATTGGCTGCCATATGTATAGTAGATTGGGTATAATCCTTGCCATAGTTCCTGGACCTCACCCATGAATGTATGCATATAGTCCATATGGGTAGTCTAGGGAGAAATTTTTTCCAATTATTTATATATCTCTTCCAAGTTGTTGAATTCATTGAAGTACAGGCCTGTGTAGTACTTTGTAATTATCCTTTTGATTTCATTAGGGTCTGTGTTAGTCTAGGTAGACTACAGAAAAAAAATTCATAGACACTCATATGAGTATAAAAAAGAGCTTTCTATAAAAAAGCTATTGTATATTAAGAAAACACCCCAGCCCAGTTCAGTTCAAGTCTGTAAGTTCAATGTTAGCCCATATGTCTGCTACCAGACTAATGCAACACATGCAATGATGCCAAATGCGAGAAGATTGTAGACTAGTAGACGTAAAACCTTATAGATCCAGTGGCAATGGAAGCATCTCAGCACTGGCGTGGGTCTCCACGTGGCCCCTCCAGCTCCAGGGCCCAGGCTCCATCAGCGTGAATCTCTATGTGGCTTATCAGCAGGAAGATGAAGCAGATAGCGTCTCTTGCCTCCAAGGAGCAATACAGGAGTACCAGAATCTTTAGGGAAAGGTCATGCCATCATGGGGGCCTCAATTACTATGGCCTGATTTACAAGCTAGACTCCACCCCTTCATAAGTTGACTGGAGATTATGTAATTGCCACAGGGTCCATTTTATTGTAACCTGTTTTATCTCTCATCCTTGCTATTTAAAATTGTTCCTTCCTTTCTTTGGTTAGGTTTGCCAGCACTGTTGATTCTGTTAATCCTTTCAAAGAACCAACTTTTAGCTGCATTTATTTTTTCTATAGTTTTCTTGTTTTTCCCTGTCATGAATCTCAGCCCTGATTTTTACTATTTATTTTCTTTTGCTATTAGTAGGATTGTCCTGTTGACTCTGCTCTAGTTGCTGTAAGTTTTTGTGTCAGCATATCAATAATAAGTTTCCTTTATCATGTGTGCATGTATTGCTATCAACCTTCCTCTGACAACTGCCTTTGCTGTGACTCAAAAGTTTCGGTACATCGTATTCTCATTCTCATTGGTTTCTAGAAACTTCCTAATTTCATCTCTGATCAGGGCCAGTACCCTCTCCTTTTGCAATACAGAGTTATTCTTCCTTCAATTATTTGCCCTTGTTTTCTTAATCATACTTTTTGTTGAATTCCAGCCTTACGACATAGTGGTCAGAGAGGGAAGTCAGTATGATCTCTATGTGCTTGAATTTACACAGACTTAACTTGTGTCCCAGCATGTGGTCTATCTTTAAGTATGTGCCATGTGGACTTGAGAAGAATGTGAATTTTTACATATGGCTGGAGAACTCTAAAAATATCTATCAGGTCAAGTTGTCTAATTATAGGGTTTAGATCTGTAGCCTCCTTGTTAAGCTTATTTCCCTGTGATCCATCTTTATTGGAGAATGGTGTACAAAAGCCACCTACTATAATTGTTTAGCCTGTGATTTCTCTTTTCAATTTTGGAGCATTTGATTGACAAATTTTACAGATCTCTCATTGGGCATGTATATGCTAAATAATTATTGGGCTACTGTTCCCTTGAGCATTATATAGTGCCCCTCCTTATCTCTTGTTGTGACTTGTCCATGATTAGGATTGCAACACGTGCCATTTGTGAATTGCCATTTGCTTGGTATACTTTTCTCCAGTCTGAGTCTCACCCTAATTTTGTCTGTATTTGTTGGACTCTGGGTAGGATTGTTCCATATGGCAGTCTCTTATCTGAGCTTAATGAGGGTTGTTCTTCTGAAAATACTGGGTCAGTAAGGATTTTTTTGTAGGGCTGGGTTTCTTTTAAACTATTCTTTGAGGTTTTCCATGTCTGAGAAGATTCTTACTTCTCCATCTTTCTTGATAGAAAATTTGGCTGGATAGTGTATTCTTGGGCTTGCAATATTTTCTTTCAATTCTTTGGAATATGGTACTCCACTTTCTCCTTATTCATAGTGTCCACTGATAATCTGAGAATATTATTTGCCTTTCTAGGTAACTGATTTATTTTCCCTAGCTTATTTTATGATTTTCTCTTTTTCCTCAAAGTTGGATAGTTGCCTTAACAAATTTTTCGTGGGATTCAGTCTAGCTGGTGTCCTTTAGACTTCTTGAATGGTTGCCTGATTTTCATTCATGAAGCTGGAGAAGTTTTCCTCTAAGAATTCCCTCACTCTTTTTGCTGATGAGTTCTTTGTTGTCTCTTGTTTAGGTAGTCCAATTATTCTAATGTTGTTCCTCTTAATAGCGTCAAATATGGCTGTCAGGTTTTCTTCAGCTTCTCTGATTATCTTGTTTAACTGTTTTTCTTGTTTGTTGAACTCTACCTGGTTGTTTCCTAGGTAACTGTTGTGCTTCGACTCTGTTGGTAAAGCCTGTGGATTTGCTACTAGTTTTTTCCCCTTGTCCCTTAACTCTTGTATTTCCCTTTGGTGCATGGCCTTTATCTCCTATATCATTTCATCCTTTTTCTATATTGCTTCCTTCATATCCTGTATGACTCTAAGCAGCATTCTGAAGATTTGTTTCTGTGGCAGGTCAACATCTGCCTCTTCTAAGAATGCTGTTAGCTTCAGGTCATTATCTGACATTGGATTTTGTTTCTTCTGTGTTCTTGTTGAGCCTGTTCAGGAAGCTTGCTATTGCCTGACATTTTGGATGAATTCAGTGCCATTTTCCCAGGAGTCAAGGAGCCCTGGGCTCTGTCTTTGGGAGGTTGGTAGGAATGGTGCTCTAAGGCTGCCTGTAGCAAATATCCCTGAGGGGTTGTGTTTCACCTTTGTCCCAATGGAGTTTCCCTCCCACCCTAGCCTATTTGGAATCTGTTGTTTGGAGCACAGGTTGGATGACCCTCTCAGTAGGCTCTGAGGGCAGCCAGTGTCACTCTCAAGTAACTATGAGCCTATCAGTAGGGGGCAGTTCACAACTGTGCAAGCTGTGTCTGAAAGAAAGTGCTGGCCCTGGCACAGTACTGTGAAGCTCAGGGGGTCTGGATGGGGTGGAAGTAAAGGTGGTCTTCTCCCAGCTAGAGACACTGCAGGTGGGGTGGGGAGAGGACCCCAGCCATGTCTGTCAGCTTAGTGCACAGCTCCACCACTCCAAGCATAGAGGACAGGGTACACCATGCCACTTGGGGAATCAAACTGTAGCTGCAAGAGCTTCTGCTGGGCTGCTGGTGGGCTTGAGACGCAACAGCCCAGGTACAGGTGGAAGACCAGGGTGGTAGCCACAGTGGGTTTGGGGGTGGTTTGTTCCTGGCTGGAGGCACTGTGGCCAGGCAGTTGGGCAATAAAAAGGCCCTAGCAACATATGTTGGCTTTGGTATGTAGCTCTGCTGCTGAAAGAAAAGAGAACAAGGGAGTCTGGGCAGAGCAGGGAAAAGGTGAAAAGGAGAATGCCAGTCTTAGAGGAGGGATCCACCAATAGGCAGGGAGAGGGCCCCATGCTGCTTGGAGTATCAAACTGCAGCTTCAAGAGCCCTTGCTGATCAGCTGGCAAGCTCAGGGTGCAACGAACACAGCGCGGCAGTTGGAGCTGGTAGCCACTCTGGGGTCCCCTGCAGCATGGTGGCATGAGTCAGATCAGTTCCTGTAGTAGGCCAGGATCCCTGGGACTCCACAGCAAGTGCAAGAGATGAAGTGGAAGTCAGCTCCTGGTTCAGGGAAGCACTCTAAGCTGTCTCAGTAATTTACTGATAGCCCTGGAATCCCTACTCAGCCCCCAAATCTCCCTACTCCCTGATCTCCATGGAGCTCCCATCGTGAGCTGCCTACCTGGTTGCCAGACCTCCACCAATTGTTGCATTTTAAATTACTGACTGCCATACCCCTGTAAGGGGGCAAAAGAGAAAAATATTGAGAGAATATTTCAACAATCATCTAAAGAAAAGATAAATCTAGATGTTGCGCACTGGTGATTTTGGCTCCCCAGTTATGTTGTAATTGTTCTACACAGAACTCTAAAAGTCTGGACTAGTAACTAATATCCAGAACAGTAGAGTTCTGATTTGAGTTTCAATCAGATGTGGCAACTAAAGGCTAACCTTAGATTGCCTGCAGTAGTTAGCTACTGTCCTGGTCTGGGGCCCCACTCATGCTAGCTAGCTGCCATAACCTGTCAGCAATTAATTTTGTAACCTTATTAGCATGCATGGGCATTCAATTGTGTGAATTATATCAAAATATCAATCAACATGTGAGAAATGGGAATTCTAGAGCATTTTATTGTGCACATTCATAGATCAAGAGGTTATTATGCAAACAGAACAAGGGAATACTGCATGGCCTGAAGTATGTAAGCTACTTCTTGATCTAAATCTCTTTATATGTACAGCATATACAAGCATGACTGGTTTTGCTTCTCTAGAGAACCCAACCTAACACAGACATCATTCTTGGTAAAGTAGAGGGGCAGCAAAAGAGAGGAAGACTCTTGATGAGATGAATTGACACCTTGGCTATATCAACAAGCTCAAACATAATAAAAAAGTGTGCGGATAACGCAGGAACAGGTAGTGTTTTGTTCTGTTTAACACTATGAGTACAGGGTAACTATGAGTTCAAACCAACTTGATGAGACCTAACAATAACAACAACTTTGTTTCTCATAGGAGGACAATAGGAAGTATCATAAGTGAAAAGAATTAATCACTCAATGTAGAAAAAAGAGAAAGATTAAAATAGAGAAAACAGCACTTCCCCCTAGACGGAGAAGAAATAAGAATAGGCTCTACCAATTCTCCGAGCTCATTTGATGCTTTTAATTTTATATGCATGCATTTATCATTTCCAGCCCACTGGGTGCAATAAAACAAGAAATTGTGATTACACAACAGTTTTATTTCAAGAAGTTCAATGACCCTTTTAAATGTTTCATTTTTCTTGTTATTATTTTATTGACCTTACTAACATCTGACCCAAGCAGCTGCTCTATGGGGATCTGTCATGGGTGACCACAAAACTCATGATCAGCCACAGTGAAACATAAGAGGCAGCAATTTGGTACATCTGTTGTCTACTCTGAAACAAAAGGCCCTGCCAGACCAGACCAGCAGGCAGCCACAAAGAACAAGGTGGTTCTGGAATAAGATTTTGGGCAGATTAAGGATATAGAAAATTCAACAGTGCTGATTATAGCTGCAAAGCAAAGCTTTAAGAAGGAACATGTGATAATGTTTAGGTCCTTTAGGATACACAAACCCAGGATCCGCCGTCTGGAAGCACAGAGAAGTTAACTCCTAGAGAATAACAAAGTATATTAACCACCTAAGAAGATATCCAAATCCAAGAAGGAAAAAAGAGGGGTGAGGAAAAACAATTCTAATTATCAAAGTTTTTTAATGGTAATTTGTTCCTTTCTTGTTAATATTGTTTACCAACAGAAGCCTATACTTTTAAAAAATAGTCTTATTGGCATATGCCTCACATATAATTTAATTGTTCAATCATATTAACAAGATTTTTTCAGTCATCACCTATTCAATTTCAGAACATATACAGAAAAAAACACAAAAGGAATCAGTCAAGCAAACAAAACCAACCATGACTAGACAAAACGGAAAAACCTCTATAGAAAAACTGAAACAAATTTAAATAAGTCAAAAGAGAGATGAAGTGATAAGGTATTACATTTTAACCTAACTCCATCTGCCACAATTGACTCCACATACCCTGTGTCCAATAGCAAGGCCATTCACATCTCTGGGCTATGACCAGAAGGAATTCACCAGAGGCTTAAGCCATGTGAGTATCCTGCAAATAGATTTTGGGTTTCTACTGTCATCTGTAGCCTTCTAAACACCGGATATTCACAATTTAAGCTCTGATACCATTCCTTCCTTTGGATTTGGATTTGATTATTTAAAATCCTTGGATTGCACGGGCTAGTATGCTTCACACAGGCTAGTGTGCTAGTGTGGACTTAGTTGATACTTTACTTAAATGGCTGCTTGTTTTAACAAGCATTTAAGATCCTGAGTTAGTTTATTGTGCCAACCTGGCCAATAAACACATGTGGGATTAATTGAAGGGATAAATGACTTGGCGAGCCTCGCCTTTCTAGTTCTCAGGTCTCTTGTTTGTGATGGTCGTAGCAGTTCCTTGCTTCAGCTTACAAGGCTGACTTCCTGCAAGACATCCCCATGGAGAAGTCACATGGACCTACTCTGATGCAGCCCTGGGTTCTAGAGAAGCCATGTGGAGAACCCTGCCAGCACTGAGATGCTTATACATTCACTGACTCCGCTTTCCTCCTGCAGTCGGCATCATTGTGTCTGTTTTGTGAGATAGTGGAGGACTTTGTGGATTGGTGTTGGACATATGGGTTAATGTTGGACTTGTGGACTTGGGCAGCACTGAGTTGGGATGTTTTCTTGATGTACACTTAACCTTTACATAAAACTCTGTTTTATACCTGAGTTTCTGTGGATTTGTTTCTCCAAAGAACCCAGACGAATACAGACCCCATCCCCTATTCTTTCTGATAACTGGGCACTGTCTGGGTAAACATACTTTGGAGGAGTCTGATATTTCATATAAGATAGTCTTGGTCAACTATTCATTTCAAGTTTCCTCTGGGTGAGGAGGCTCCCCATTTTTTCCAAAAAGTCACAAACCCATTTTAAATGGCCTTAGAGCAAATGGGACCATAGAGCAAATGGGACCTAACTTTTTCCATAAATCTAAATGGTTCATATTTCTATGTTAGGTATATTAAGGAATTCCATCAATAATTTATTAATAAAATATAATCTTCATCACTATGCTACTAATGCAAGAAAGTATATCTTAGTATAGGGAAACATCAAGCCCTGATCCGCTTTAGAGATTGACAGGAGAAAGTAGAATTACTGAGCCCACCATATGGTGAGAGTGCTCTGCTCTGCAGGAACACATGTTCATGTTATCATCAGAGAAACAGTACAGTACTAGGAGTTAGATCAACTCTGCCATTTAATAGCCAAGTGATCTAGGGCAAGTCACTACATCTCTTTGAAGCTGAGCTTCATTATTCATAAAATCCAAATAAGAAAAACAGACACATCACTCCCAGAGTTATTAGAAGTTCCAATAAAATCTGTGCTTTAGGTCGTGAAAAACTTTGGAATGATTGCACAGCCTGGTAAACATGATGCTACTGATTTACACTTTCAATGGCAACTTTTAATATAGATTTTACTATAATAATATTCTACGTTAAAACAAAATAATAATAAGGCATGAGAACACTTTTTTGACAAGTGGAAAAATGCTTAAACTTGGTAGATGAGTAAGCTCGGTAGATAATTTCATATGATGTCTTGCACTTATACCACGTTCACTTTAGCTGATTGACAGGAAGCACCCAATAGGTTCAGAAATATCCCATGATGATGTACTTATTGCTCCAAACTTCTTTGGCCCACTGCTCGCTTTTCAGAAAAAAAGAATTACTTAACCCCTCCATGGCAACTAAAAACTTGTGTACTCGATTGCATAACTCTGACTCATGATAACCCTATAGGGCAGAGTAGATATGCCCCTGTGAGTTTCTTAGATTGTAATTCTTTCTTTACGGGAGTAAAAAACTTCCTCTCTACCTCTTGGAGTGCCTGGTGGTTTCAAACTGTTGACCTTACAATTAGCAGTTACCTACTTTTGTAGGCCTCCTTGAAACATTCCAGTTCTCCCAGGTGGCAGTATAACCCACTTTTGGAAACACTGCCCCAAATAATCTATTCAGCATAGCTCAAAGAAAAATAGAACTGGACTCCAATCTTTCTGAGAGCACTGGATTTCACTAGCAAAGCTTATTCATACTCTTGTAGCTGAGGCAACTCAAGACCAAGAAATGTCTGCACATCAACTGAAAATCACATAAAGAGCTTCCAAAACAAATGATTAATTCCAGTGCTCTGCCTTAGGTTTCTTATGCTGGAAAATTGCACATCTAAAAGTCTGGGCATGAAGACAAAAGTGGATGTATATCCAGTTGAAATCTGTCCTGTAACATTACAGAAGTTTTTAAGAATCACTGAAACGCTTAATTTAGCCATACAATTAAATAAGATGTGCATTGGACCAAGATATTTTAAAGACTGTTTAAAACATTGACACGCTTGAAAAATGTAAATGATCTCTAGTCTCACCTGTAGTTTCTGTTACAGCCATAAACTTAAGCTTTAAATGTTTTATATTAATATTTGACATATGAAAGGGTGTGTGAGATCTGTTATGAAGTAAATAAAAATGATACCCATAAACTCCCAACCCAACTTAATAACTAGAATGGCATCAACAGCATCTCCCAATGTGATCATCCTTAACATATCTCCCAGCCTTCCATCGCCCCATCACACAATCCAGTCCAAGGAATTAACTACTATCCTGAAGTTTCTATCAATCATACCCTTGTTTTCCATGTGAATTTTATCACATCTGTATTTATCCCTAAAAGGGTAGATTGTAGACGTTTTTATCTTGACTCTTCATTAAGAAATAAATTACATATGTAATATGTTAGTCCGAGTTGACTAGAGAAACAAATCCAGAGACACTCATATGCATGTAAGAGAGAGCTTTATATCAAAGAGTAAGTGTACATTAAGAAAACATCCCAGCCCAGTTCAGATCAATTCCCTAAGTCTGATATTAGCCAATATGTCTGATAGTTGTCTATACATTCCTCTTGAGACTCACACAGTACATGCAATGATGCCAAATGCAGGAAAGTCACAGGCCAGCGGGTGGGAAATGCTGTGGATTTAGGGGCAGCGGAAGCATCTCCAGGGCTCTGGCTGCCATCAGCATGCCAACATGGGGCTTGTCAACAGGAATGTGAAGCAGAGAGAGAGAGTGACTCACCTCTTCTGGTGATAGAACCAAGACAGAGGCAGTTCCCAGATCCTCATGAGAAGGCCACTCCCTCATTCTTTTATCAAGTTGAGTTGAAATTGTGTAACTACCACGTGTACCCAATAGTAGATGCTTATGTAGACATAAAACAAGAACTTTAGAAAATACTACTTACCATCTCGATGCCCAGAGAACAATACTAATAATTCCACTCTGATAGATTATATTTATATTTAGTTCATTTTGTAAACAACTACATAGATTTTATGGTCCTCAAACTAGAAAAACACTATCCTAAGCAATATGTTGTTTAGTTTTACTTTGGTAAGGTGTCACTTTACCAAAATTATGGCATCTAGTGTAAAGCATTGTATTTTTTTAAGCTCAACACTATTATTCTAAGATGTGTTCATGTTGTGTCATGTAACTGGTGTGCATTCAGTGTCACCAGTGCACAGTGCTCACACCTTACCCTTTCATCTACTTTCCATTTAATGTCTGCTGGGGTTGTTTCTAGGTCTTTTGCTCTTCTAATCAAAGCTGCTAGGATCACTCCCATTCCTGCCCCATGTTTCAGATGCTGGGTTTTAGGTTCTGTGAATGTTAAACTTTATTAGGTAGTAGAAAACTCTTTTTCCCATGAATTGGACTAATTTACACTTGCACCAGCAGTTTTAGCTGTTTTTCTAATACTTTGTTTTGTCAGATATTTTACTTTTAGCCAATCTTCTATGTGTAAATTCTGTATCACTTTAGTATGATTTTAGTTTTACATTTGGTAAACATACTGGGAATTTTCAATTATTCAATAACTAGTTAGTATCTATTTACTCAAATCAATATAAAAGGTTCAGTTGTTGTTGTTAGGTGCCATCAAGTCAGATCTGACCCATAGCGACCCTTTGCTCCACTGAGCCAAACACCGCCCAGTCCTGCTCCTTCCCACAATAGGCCCTATGCTTGAGCCCATTGTTGCAGCCACCATCAAAGTACATCTTGTCTACTGTCTTCCTCTACTTTACCAAGCATAATGCTTTTCTCCAGGGACCAGTCCCTCAGGACAGCATGTAAAACTTATATAAGGCAAACCCTTGCCATCCTGGACTCTAAGGAGTACGCTGGCCATAGCTCTTCCAAGACAGATTTGTTTGTCCTTTTGACAGTCCATGGTGCCTTCAATGTTGCTCTCCAGCACCACAAGTCAAGCGCATCAATATTCTTCAGATGTCCTTATTCAATGTCCAACTTTCACATGCATACGAAGCAACTGAAAATACTATGGCTTGATTCCAGCATACCCTAATCTTCAAAGTAACCTTCTTACTTTTCAACTTTAAAGAGTTTGCTTGCAGCAGATCTGCCCAATGCAATCCGTCATTTGATCTCTTGGCTGTTGCTTCCATGAGCATTGATTTGGGGAGCCAAGCAAAATGTAATCCTTGACAACATCAACCTTTTCTCCATTATCATAATGTTACCTATTGATCTAAAAGTAGATAACATAACCAAGCATTTTTCATTCCTGTTAAATAGGTGACTACTCTTGATTTGTAAACTGCTCCTCAATAAATCAACCCAGGCGACACATTTCATTAGGCTGCAGAAAGATATTTACCGTACATACTCGTATATAAGCCGAGTTTTTCAGCACATTTTTAATGCAGTTTTGTGGTAAAATTAGGTGCCTCAACTGATATTCGGATCAGCTGATACTTGGTATATACAGTATGTCCACAGTTAACTCTGGGTTAAATAATTGTCAGAATCTGCTGCTGAATCTCCAGTGCAAACATAGAAGAGGCATTTTCTTACAGCCTTCCAGGTCTCATGCACAGCTGCTCTGAGTACCTCTATTACTGTGACTACATCAAGAGTTCTGGCTTGAATATAAAGGACATCTCACTAAAGCCTCCACCAGACTCTACAGCACATCAATTCTAGAGAACTAGTTGGCCAGATGCAGAGCCTCCAGAATGTGAGGAAGTTTATTCAAGCTTTTGGATTTTTCATCTTCATTATAAGGAGCACCTCTGTTCCCACTTTATTCTACTTTAATCTTTTTTCCCCCCCTAGGATTCTGGATTTTTGGATGCTCTTTGAAATTCAAACATGAATATCCCTTCAACCTGAACAAATCCCTAAAACAAAAAGAGAGATTAGGGTAAAACATCTGGTGTCTTTATGATTAATTTTCCCCAAAAGGGAACCAAAATTTATCTTTGTTCCATTTGATAGTCAAGCAGTGCTTCTTCAAAAGCTTATCTCTGGGGTAAAAATACTTTACACAAACCTTGGTATTAAAAATAGCTAATTAATGCCACTTACAAGACCCTTCAACTTTATTTATTTTGATTCTACTAAAATAAATTATTCATTGCGAGTTATTCTTAGCTCTAGAAGTGTCAAACCTTTTTTTACAATGAACACCTTTAAACATATTTTGAATAAAACAGAACAGACTCTAAACACAATTTACAGAGAGGTTTGTTTGTAAATTCATTCTGAGTTCTTGGGTTTGAAATCATTTATTCCAATGAAAGTCAAAGTCTTCTTTCTAGCTTATTCATCTCCTTTTATATCTCACATAAGTTTAGACATTTTGTAGGGTGGGGAGTGATTGTAGAGGGTTTCTGCTATAGGCTTAGAAAATGAAACCCAGCAACTGCAAGTATCTCTTACTCAAGGTACTGACATTTTTATATTTATACACATTCACGTCAAATTACATAAATGTTTGGTCCAGTTCACATGCATTTGGAGGCATGCTTATTCAATGTATTTAGAAAACAGGATAAATCAAGATAAAAGGGAGGGACTTCATGACAAGGCTCAAGAAGATGCTATATTTAGAAATACCATGAGACCTGTGACCTGCTCCAAATTGACTGAATGAGAACAGAAGTCATGTAAAATAAAATGTAAGATAAAAATGTAATATTTCTTTACCAGCCCCTATATGAAAAACACAGAAAATTGTAACAAAGTGAAGTTGGATCGTGTTTATGAGAGGAAAATGCTAAGACAGAGAGGCTAAAGAGAAATATTGTGTGATGCTAATTCTGATAAAGGAAGGGCTAAGGCTTAAAACTTGGCATATGATGCCCAAAGTATTTTCTATTATAAATCATTGAAGCTAGAATGTATCTCAAGGACTAGGGTGCCCATTATTTATTAACCAGACGCATTAGATGACAAGGTCATTAAACATTTGGGTGAATAATTTGTGAAAGAAAGGGAAGATCTCAGAGAGACATTGACAATGGGTAATCCTTGTGAGAATGGTGTAAGATCAGGAAGTGCTTTGTTCTAGCCTACAAAGGATCACTGTGAAGCAGAACCAACTCAAAAACACCTGTAGACTGCAAACAGGTCCAATACACAGAGACAGATTTACCATGAACCTAATGAAATTTGAGTTTCAGCACCCCTCACTTGCCCCAAGAAAGCACTTAGCAGTGAATTCACAAAATTACAGGTTTTTATAAAAAAATACAAAAGTAAGATATTTTTTAGCAGTGATTGTTTTCTAATTTTCTATTCTTGTTGTTGGGTTCTATGGAGTCTGTTGCAGCTCATAGAGACCCTTTCACAAAAGAATAGAGCTAACTACTGTCAGGCCGGTGCCATCCACAAAATTGTTATGTTCAAATTCATTGCTGAAGCTACAGTGTCAATCCATCTCATGGAAGGTTGTCCTCTTCGGGCGTAACTCAGCACAGCATGACGTTTTCCTCCACGGACTGATGCCCCCTGATTAACATGTCCCAAGTACTTGATACAAACTCTAGCCATGCTCCTTTCTAAATGGCATTCTTGCTCTACTTTCTCCAAGATGGCTCTGCTTTTCTGGCACTTTGTAAGACTTTACACTTTCTTCACCGCCATCATTCAAATACCTCAAAGTTTCTCAGGTCCTGACTTCTCAACTTCTACTTCTGTGGGCACTGATTGTGGATCCAAATAAAACTAAAGCCTGGACGATGTCAATGTTTTCTCCATTTTTTTTATTTTCCTGAATTATTTACTGTTCTTTCGTTTTTCATGATTTTGCCTGGTTTTTCCTTCATTTCTTTTTAGATATATTGGAGAACCTATATATTAATATTTTGAAATCCTTAATAGGTAGTTCTATTACAATTTCTTTTTCCAGCAGGATGCTAGCTCTTTATTCTGATCATTTTCTGGAGACCTATTGTCCTGTATCTTTACATGATTTGATATAGTCTGCTGTGGGTTACTCAGTGGGGTGCTGTATAAGCCTGGTACTTTAGAGAAACAAATCCACGGAAACTCAAGTATAAAAGAGAGTTCTTTATAAAGGGTAAGTGCGCATCAAGAAAGCAACCCAACCCAGTGCTGCCCAAGCCCACAAGTCCAACATTAACTTACATGTCTAACACCAGTCCACAAAGTCTCCTCCATATCACAAAACAGACACAATGATGCCGACTAGAGGAGGAAAGGAGAGTCAGTGAATGGGCAAGCATCTCAGTGCTGGCAAGGGTCTCCACATGGCTGCTCCGGCACCCAGGGCTATATCAGGGTAGGTCCATGTGGCTTCTTCTTGGGGATGTCTTGTAGGAAGTCAGTCCTGAAAGCTGAAGCAGAGAACTGCCAAGGCAGCTGCACCCTGGTGCGACGATTACAAAGCAAGAGACCCAAGAACTAGAAAGGCGAGGCTCACTGAGCCATTTATCTCTCCGCCCTTCAATTAACCCCATATGTGTTTATTGGCCAGGTTGGCACAACAAACTAACTAACTCAGTTGCTACACCTCAAAATCCGCAGTTCAAACCCACCAGCTATTCTGTGAGAAAAAGATGAGTATTTCCGTTCCCATGGAGATTTTCAGACCCAGAAACACAAGGGGACAGTGTACTCCACCCTCTAGATTTGCTATAGGTCAGAACTGAAAACCCAAACCAGGGTGTTTGGTTTGCTATCTCCAAGGTGCTAAAGTGTTACTTTCTTTCTTGCTTTCTTTTCTTCCTTCTCTCCTTCCTTTCCTTTCTTCCTATGTGTTTATTTGCTGTCCTGATTTTTCTCTTTGTTTTGTTTTGATTATCTGAGTAGGAAGGCATGTGTGCCATGTTGGTCATTAATTTGGAAACACTGGATCTCTCATTATCTAGTTGCAGGAGGGTAGAGGAGCAGCGGAGTGTTCGCATGGGTGTTAGCATTGGTTAACTGGTTTTGTGGCAATTATGAGATGATTTTTCTATCTGGCCTAACCCTTGGGGGAATATTCAGAGAGCATTCTCACTGATCACTGGGATATATGTATATTATATGTGCCTGGCCAGCTGCTGGGTAATCAGAGGGGGAAAGTGCTCAAGTCGTTAGCTACTATGTGGGTATATGAAAACTCCCACCAATGGGCCTGCATGGCCAAGGCTGCGGAAGAGTCATCAGAACAGTCACAAGTCTTCGGTTGCAGGGGTGGGGTACACATAGGAAGCAGTGGGATAGACCCCTACCAGGAGGTTGTGCCTCTATCTTCTACAGTGTTCACATAGGACTGGGTACTGCTTTGTCATAAGATCCCAATGTCCCAGGCTGGGTGGAACAGTGAACCCCAGTGTAGGTTGATGAGGGTAGGTTGGTGGTCCCCACTTATTAAAACTATGCCATAGTTGGCTGGGCAGAAGCCATACTAGCAATCCCTGGGCCCACAGTTTAGACAGTTGGACAGAAAAGTATATACCTTTCATCCAAAGGCTCCAATTTGGGTAGGTGGACTTGGAAATTGAAACCACTAGTTTGTAAGACCCCAGAGTAGGAAGGTGGGCTAAAGAGGGTTGCTACTGAACCATGAGCTCCCAGCACAAGTCTGTGATCAAGAGAGGGAGAATCACCCGTCCACAGCAACCGATAGCACCTTAGATAGCCACTTATAAACATTTAGGACTACTCAACCAAAACAGAATGTAGAACAATGTCTTTACGGACCATGTTAAGTCAAATAACATTGATGTTTCCAAGTCTTGAGCCCTCAGGCTCAGTAGTAGTTCATTCCCTTGAGTATTTGATTATACATAAAAAATCTTCATAATATTATCCCTTTATTCTCTACTGAATTCAGGGATATATTTTCAGTATGATCTGGTGCTTCCAACGTGTATAATTTACTTTTATTATGTTATTCTATTTAAGCATTTATATCTACCATTACATCATTGTGTATGCTCCAGTTTATTTTTTGTTTGTTTGCTTTGTTTTTAATCATTTTATTGGGGGCTGGTACAACACTTCTCACAATCCATACATACATCCATTGTGTCCAGCACATTTGCACATTTGTTACCATCATCATTCTCAAAGTATTTGCTTTCTACGAGATGTCGGGAAGTGTAAGATATGACAAAATAATAATAATTTATAAATTATCAAGGGCTCAGGGAAGGAGGGGAAAAATGAGGAGCTGTTCAATTTATATTATTTTTCTTAAAATGAGCCCAGTTTTTAAAAAATGTAGAAACTTCATGCCCTAAAGAATCAACATTGAACCCTGGTGGGAGGCGTAGGGGAGGGAAATTCCTTTCCAATTTTAAATTCATGTTGAGTAAACAGAAAAAAACAGACACAGTGAATAACAGTGAACCAAAAAAGGAGCATCTATCAAGGCTGAAGGGATGTGAATGAAGATAACTTATGCAGGATTCCACGGCATTAAGTGGGTGTAAAATAACCCTGCTGCTCCCATTATTTTAAGCAGAAATATATTTGTTTCTAATTTAATGAATATGAAAAAGAATTTCTAAGAGTCTTCCTAGGTTTCCTCAGAGCCTGACTCCTTATTTATATTATTTTATCACATTTCTTTGTCAGCCACAAAACACTCTACTACGGGAATTGGTTGCTGTTGTTGTTTTAAACAATATTAAACCTTACAATTTATGCATATCAATGTCTTTCTATTTGTCTGGGTCTTTGATCTGAAATAGTCTATTATTCTCAGGTGTTTATACCAGTTGTTTCCCTTCTAGACAAGCCTTTTGTTTTGCTGCAAATTAAGCCACAGGAGTGAGTTCTGTTCCAAACCAGAAGAAATGACTAAGGGTCAAAATCCAGGGGGTTCCAACTGTCTCTACCCAACAAGTAAGGCTGATATCTTTTCTTATTTTCCCTTTTATTTCACCTTTTTCTCCCACTTCATCCAGGGCTTCTAATCTGATCCCTTTCAGACAGTTATTAGTGGGAAGCAAATAACCATCTTGTTCCTCTGGTCTCAGGGTCCTGGAGACTGATTTTCATGTGTCCCATTAGTTCATTGTGCTAATTATTTCCACCGGTCTTCAGTTTTCATCACTTCTTTTTTTCAGGGAGAGGGAGATCAATAGTTGGAACCTGGACGACCAAATAGGAGCTTTTAAGACCCGTGTGCTTATGAAAGTAGGATATAGGACACTGCCTTTGTGCCAATTGATCTTGATGCACGCTAAAACTTCACCAAGAGAATCTTAAAGAACTTGATTTTCACAGTTCAGAAGGAGATACTGAACACATATTTTATATAATCAGTCATTAAATAACATATTTAAAATATTCCCAAAATTTAAACCTGAAATCCCAAAAGAGGCACCTGAGTTGGGAAAATAAATTATAAAGTTCTATGAAGTTGCCAGTGTCAGAATAAACATAGGAAATGGCAGAATAGAATTCAATAAATAATTCAGTTCTTTATCTCACCATGTACATACAAAAATGTTTAAGTTTATTTAAAAGTTTAAGTTGCCAAAAATAGAAACAAAAATTTTACCTGAGACCACATTTAAGGAATTCTCCATAACTTTGACATTAATGCTATAAATCACAAACAAAAGTAATGACTGCTTGACTCCATAAAACTCTAAAATTTCTACATAGCCAAAATGAACATCACATTAAACTATTAAAAGAAAACTAAAAACTAGACAAACTATTTGTAAGATATATAACAGAGTTAGCATATTGTGGCTTTAACAAAACTAGTTCCAGTTGAAAATATAAAAGACTAATGACTACAAATAGTGTTATGGAACAAAATGTGTATACATTTCAAATGAAACGAATTCCATCCAAACCACCCACACACTCACACATTTAATGTCTGATATTCTGTACAATTTGAAGTAAATGCTACCTTAAACTTATAAAAAATAATTTATAAACATGAAAGGGTGTACTTGAGTAATTAACAAAAAGAATATTGCCATCAAAGATATGTGAATAGATTATATGACAAGGAAATTTATATAAAATAAAATTACTAAAGACAGGGGTAATTTAATATAAATTAAAATGATTATGTTAGAATATACACATATTGGGGATAGAAGAGATAATACTCAACAAGATGGATTGGCTCGACGGTTGAACAGTGTGCTCAAACACCGGTACTGGCGATGTCTTTCTGCTGTGCATCAGGGCACAATGAGTCAGATCCAACTTGAAGGCCCATGACAACAATGATTCAGAAGCAGATTGTCAGGCCTCTGGTACAAGGCACCTCTGGGTAGGCTCAATCGCCAAACAAATGAACTGTTTGCACCATTTTGTAGCTACTTTTATTATCTTCATTTTAAAGGGGGAGAATAAATGAATTACCCCAAGTGAAGTCACAATTTGATACAAGAAACCAGTTCAAACTCCTACCCTCTTAACCACAAATGCTAGTTTCAGAATTATGATCATTAGAGAACTACAGTAGCATAAATTATCTGTTCATTATTAGAATGAGATGGTCCTAAAATATTAAGAATGTTTACTTATAGGTAATAAGATTATAAAAACCAAAAATCCAAACTCATTACCATTGAGTCAAGGCTCACTCAGAGCAAACCTCACTGGGTTTCTGAGACTATAACTGCCTACAGGAGTAGAAAGCCAAATTTTTCTCCCATAGACCTGCTGGTGGCTTTGAAATGCCGACCTTGCGGATCATAGGCCAACTCATAACCACTAATTCACAAGGATGATTGGTGATATTTATTTTCTTATTTTGATTTTCTATATTTTCTACAATGAACATGTTAGAGTCCATCAGGAAAAATGAAAATCTCTGTTTGGGTATGCTAAATTCTATTCCTTTAAGGTCTATAGATAGAACAATTATTCTAAAAACCTGTATTCAAGAGAAGAAAAACAAGAAGAACCAAAATAAATTATGCAGCTATTTCTTAAAAGAAAAAAAAGACCATCGTCCCAACCTTCAGGTTTCTGTTTGTGATAAAAAGGGGAGGGTGACATGGGGAGGTGAGAGGAGATGACTCGGGAGTGCAATTTTAAAATGTGGGGAACTATTATAAACTTTGATTCTTACTGGAGTTGTTTTAGTAAGTCATTCATTCTAAAACTTAAATTCAGAAGTTTAGAAATTGCATTAAAATCAAAATGGATCAAAGGGCCAGATGTTGCGAGCAGGAGGACTAATCAAACAGAGCCTGGGTAATGTGCTCCATGCCTTGCTCGATGGGAAGTAATTACTCTAACATTAGCTCTACAGTGTTTAAACAACCATTTCATTATATATTTTTTGTACACTGATTAAATTTTCTCAGCATTTCTAAGGCATCATTACATCTGCCTTGCATTTAGATAATGCACACTATTGCTATTCATTTAAAAGTTTCTATTCTCTTTCATCATCTTAATAAATTAATTTGCTGCATTTGCATAAAATTTGATAAAGAATGATTAGTTCTCATATGAATAACATACCTTGGATGGAAACATGCCATCTATCACCTGGCTAAAACAGTTGTTCATGGTTCTATAAGTGAACCCTAAAGCATAACTTCAAGTTGCTGAGTAAAAACAAATGTGTAGCACAAATACCACTGCAGAAGCACTGCCAGTGCTTTCCAACGTCCTCGGGGGTGGAGATGATAACCATGGGACTATCTCAGGCACTTTACTTCTTCTTCCTAAATATGCGATTAGGAATCACAACAGACAGCAATAATATCAAAAATAACAAACTCACACTTTTAGCCTTCTGCTTTGGTATTCAGATTCACCCACAATACAGAGTTAGAAACATAGGCTATTTTGGCCCTTGCCCAAGTAAATGGACTGAAAAGTAATTTTAGTAAAAGATTAGCTAAGATGAAATGCTCTGCAAGGGTATCAGAGATGCCAGGCAATCACTTATAGCAATTCAAACTGGGTTAAGTTCTCTGGGGAGTGTTTTTAAACATTGCAAATAAATGGATTGTGTTGGCAAACTACTATGCAGTGACATTGATTTTGCCTTTTGAACTTAGGGTTTTGATAACTGAAACTCAAAACTACAAAACATGCCCTTGGATTTCAGAAAAGAGAAGCATAACATCCAAAAAGGATATCAATTAAAATCCATGTTTCATATGCAGTTTTGCACTAGCAATGCTGACATGGATGATGACAAGCCCTCCGTTAATTTATTATCAAGTACTACAAAACCAGATTTCACCCAGTATTTGGACTCTCCCTATGAACCAGTGATTCACTCACTCATCAAGTCTATGTTGCCCTTCATTCCTTAAAACTTGCACCACCAGTTTCCACTTCCATGAGAGGACAAGTACTGTCTTGTTGTTATTGCTGTTGTTGTTCAGCTTGACCAAGTCCATTCTGACCCATCATGACCAGTGCACAAGCAAATGAAACACTGCTGGGCCCTATGCTACCTCAGAATTGTCCCCATGCTTGAACCCCTGGTGGCAACCACTGTGTCGGCCAATCCTGCTGAAGGCCTTTCTCTTTTCACTGCTCCTCAACTTTACCAAGCACGATGTGCTTCTCCAAGGAGTGGTCTCCCCTGGAAACATGTCTAGAGTATATGAGATAAAGCCTCTCCATCCTGGCTTCTGTGTACTGTAGATGTACTAAATCTATGTTCAAAGTTTTATATTTCAAAGCTCGATCATTCCCCTCCTACACAACTCTCTGGCTTACTGTCCTCTTCTCCTTCCCCTAATTCTTGTGTATGTTCTGTCCTCCTTGGGCTTCAAAATCCCGTTCTGCCTGCTCCATTTCATCCCATCTTCATTGAATGAATAGAACTTCGAAGAGCAAGACCCAGTTTAAAACCTTCATATGAATCCTAACATAATGACGAGAATTACAAAGTTCTCTACACAATTGTGTAGGTCTTGTCCTCTAGCAAACTGATGATAATACACAATAATGTGTTCCTTTAAAAATGGGTAAGTGAGTCAAGGACAGATTGCATATTCCAGAACAATAAAACCTGTTACATGGTGTGTTAGTCTGGGTAGATTAGAGAAACAAATTCATAGATACTCATATATGTATAAGAAAGAGCTTTATATATAAGAGAAATTGAATATTGAGAAAACATCCCAGCCCAGATCAAGCCATAAATCTGGTATTAGCCCATATGTCTGATACTAATCTATAAAGTCCTCTTCAGATTCATAAAACACATGCAATTATGCTGAATGCAGAAAGATCACAGGCCAGTGGGTGGGAAGTCTTGTGGATCCAGGGGAATTGTAAGCATCTCTGGGCTGGCAGGAATGACCATGGGACTCCTCCAGCTCAAGGTAATAGCATAATTCCATGTGTGTTGTCAGCTGCAATGTCTCCCAGGGAGTGAGCCTGTGTGTCCTGCCTCCAACGAGCTATTTATCTCTTTAGCACCTCCAAATGAGGTCCTTAAACTGCGATCTGATTGACAGGCTAAACTCAATCCCTTCACTCTTAAACCTCAAATTGACAACAGATTAAATAACTCCCATACATGGAGAGGATGATAGCTTTCATCTAGCTAATTTTGTAACTGTGTAAAATTGAAGTATAAGAAACACAAGAATTTTAAAAAACATTTTATTAGGGGCTCATACAACTCATCAAAATTCATACATACATCAATTGTGTAAAGCACATTTGTACATTCATTGCCCTCATTAGTCTCAAAGCATTTGCTCTCCATTTAAGCTGCTGGCATCAGCTCCTCATTTTCCCCCTCCCCACTCCCCCTCTCTCACTAACCATTGATAATTTATAAATTATTGTTTTGTCATATCTTACACTGTCCGATGTCTCCCTTCACCCACTTTTCTGTTGTCCGTCCCCCAGCAAGGAGGTTATATGTAGATCCTTGTAATCGGTTCCTTCTTTCCACCCAACCCTCCCGGTATCGCCACTCTCACCACTGGTCCTGAAGGGATCATCCGTCCTGGATTCCCTGTGTTCCCAGTTCCTATCTGTACCAGTGTGCATGCTCTGGTCTAGCCAGACTTGTAAGGTAGAATTGGTATCGTGATAGTGCGTGGGGAGGTAGCATTTAGGAACGAGAGGAAAGCTATGTTTCATCATTGCTACACTGCACCCTGACTGGCTTGTCTCCTCCCTGTGACCCTTCTGTAAGGGGATGTCCAATTGCCTACCTATGGGCTTTGAGTCTCCATTCAGCACTCCCCTTTATTCACAATGATATGATTTTTGTTCTTTGATGCCTGATACCTGATCCCTTTAACACATGATCGCACAGGCTGGTGTGCTTCTTCCATGTAGACTTTGCTGCTTCTGAGCTAGATGGCCATTTGTTTACCTGCAAGTCTTTAAGACCCTAGACACTATATCTTTTGATAGCTGGGTACCATCAGCTTTCTTTGCCACATTTGCTTATGCACCCATTTGTCTTCAGCGGTCGTATTGGGAGGTGAGCACACATGATATGATTTTTTTGTTCTTTGATGCCTGAAACCTGATCCCTTCGGCACCTCGTGATCACGCAGGGGAGATGTACCCATTCTCTAAAACGACCAATTCAGCACCAAGATTCTGATATCTTAGGTGTGTGACTGTGAATTCTGATTACTGAGTGATAACTTTTTAGCTGTCCTCTTTCTTCTAGAATATCCATCTCTTGTTTAAAAAAAATGGACAGGAGGCGGAGTGGTAATCTATTGTATTCATGCAAATGTCCAGTGATCAAAACTTTCATTTCCATCTCTTGATCTCATATATTAATGACAAGGAAATTAATGGGCTTGATCAATATACCCAGAAGTGGGACTGACTGATGTCTACATGAATGGTAACTGCCTTTGAGAAACTCTCCAAACTTGCAGACTCTGCAGCCATTCACCATTTGAACCTGTTTTGCCTGGACATAACGCTATTTGGGGACCTCTTTCTAGATATGCAACACCGCCCATACATCCCTCACATTATTTTACTTTGCTCTTGATTCAGAAGGAGACCTGGTGTCATAGTTGTTACAATGTCAGCAGTGTGAAACCACCAGCTGCCCTGAGGGAGAAAGGTGAGGCTTTTTGTCCCATAAAGAGTTACTGTCCTCAAAACGCATAGCAGCCGTTCTACCCTGTCTGACAGGGTCACTCTGAATCTAAATTAACTCAATGGCAATACGTTTGGTGAGCCTCTTTGGACTTTGAAGGCATCATATCCCTCATTTGGGTGTGCTAGCCTGTATATCAAATGACTCAAAAATAATCCAGAATTGAGACCCAGAAAAAGTAAAGACTCTGTCACAAGTCCAAGCTACTGTGAAATCCACCCTGCCACTTGGGCCATGCGAGCCAGCAAACCCAATAGTGCTGGATGTGTTAGTGGCACAGAGCAACTCGGTTTGGAGTTGGGTGCCCGTTGATGGCAACATCTTGCAGGGTTGAGAAAACATCCATTAGGAGGCTATATATACACTAAACCAGAATCTACTATATGGTGCTGATCTTCCAATAGCCAGAATTTATGAGTCTATGAATCAAGGGATGAAAATAGGAATGTCACCACTCACTATTACTCTGTATTACCTACTGATCACACTTTTGCTTCCTGTCCCTGGAACTCTATGTTTTAGGGTCAGGAGGTCTTAGTTCCAAAGGGAGGAATACTCCTATCTGAAGGCAAAACACTGATCCCTTTGAACTATAAGTTAAGAAAACCTCATAGCCATTTTTAGGCTCCTCGTGCATCTGGATCAACAGCAAAGAAGGATAGTATTATATTGAATGATGTGACTGATTCACATTAACAAAGGGAAATTTGTATTTGTAGTATTGCATTATGAAGGTAAAGAATATGTCCGGAATCCAGGAAATTCTGTAGGTCATCTCTTTGACCTACTATGTCCTGTACTTAAAATCAATGTTAAACTACAGCACCCTGATTCAGACACGACTACTAATAACCCAAACTCTTCATGAATGAAGGTCTAGGTCATCTTACAATCAAAGAGCCATGACCGGCTAAAATACTTGCTGAGAGCAAAAGAAATATGGAGTAGGTAGTGGAAGAAGGTTGTTCTAAATACCAGCTATGGCTACATGACAAAACAAGGCCTATAATTGTTATGAGTAATTCATATTTTTATTTATGCATCAAATATTTTTGCTTTTTCACTTATAAAATAATAAGATGAAAATGGGATTGGTGCATTTTGGTTTGCATGTTAGTTGTATCATGTTAGATGCAAATATGATTTTATTATTGTCTTTTATGTACAGGTGTCGGTCGACAAGGGATGATCGGTTATGGTGAGAGTGTATGTCAAATAAACACTGTGGGTGAAAGTAGGGGTGGAACTCTACCTATCAATAGGTCACAAGTTGCTGACACCTCCTTGGGGATGTGACCCTTTGGATGAAAGAGAACTGGGTTCTCTTGCCTCTTTGTCTTCTATGAGATCTGGATTGTGCATCTGACTCATCAGTCTCCTGTTGGATTACACACTGGTCCCAGGAACCACCAGCAAATGAAGGTTCATATGACTGACCTCAGAATTACTTACCCCTGCAACCACCAACCTGTGGCCCTCCTGCTTTTTCATCTCCTTCCTCTTCCTCAGATTCTCAGCTACATAAGTCAGGAAAAGGCCTCAACTTACATCTAACTTATGGACTCTAACTGAACTGGTCTTACCTACTTCTACAACTGTGCAAGCTATTTCTTAATATAAATATATTTCTATGTGCATATACAAAAAGACATCACTGGCTTTCTTCTTTAGAGAACCCAACCTACCACATGCTAATAAGTGAAATTAGGGATAAAAAAATTTAATGATTTTACCAACATTGAAATTGGTCAAACATGCCATCAGGATATACTGATAATTATTTGCGATTAGAATGCAAAAGGAATGTGGAAACAAAAAGGAATAAATAGTAGTTGAAAAATATGACCTTGGTTATAGAAATAAAGCTTGAACATACAGTAGAATTTTGCAAGACCAACAATTTGTTCATTGTAAATATCTTTTTTTAACAACACAATACATGTAGATTTCCCCAGATTGAATAGACATAAATCAAATTGACTATATCTGCAGGAAGGGATGATGAAAAAGCTCAATATATGCAGCTAAAACAAGTCCAGGGACCAACTTTGGAACAGACAATACATTGATCGTAAGAAAGTTTAGATTGAAGCTAAACAAAATTAAAACCAGTCCATGAAAGCCAAAATACCACTTTGAGTACAGCACACCTCAATTTTGAGAGCAACTTAGGAACATATTTGAAGTATTAACTATGGAAGATCTGATTAACCGTGGGAAATATTAAGAACATTATACATAGAAAAAGGTGATTAAAAGACAGAGGAAATAATACGGAGATGTTATGAACAGGACCAATGGTTCTACGTGGATACGGGAGAAGGGAAGGTGGGAAAAAGGGGGGGGGGTGCAACCAAGCCAGGGACAAAGGAACAAGTGAACTAAAATCAAGGGAAGGAAGGTCATAGGATGCCTAGTGGGGCCAAATCAAGGGCAAAGTAGAAGCAAGGAGTTACTAAACTGGAATGAAGGTTCAACATGATGGTGCGACAAGAGGAAAGTTAAAAGGAAACAGACCAAAGAACCAGGAGACAAAGGACATTTACATAGGCATATATATATATACACATATATATATATATATATATATATAGAGAGAGAGAGAGAGGAATAGAACTATGTACTTATATCTATATGTTAAGAATTAAGACTGAAGATGGACATTGGGCCTCTACTCAAGTACTCCCTTAACACAAGAACACTTTGTTCTAACAATCCAGCATTCTGTAATGCTCATTTTCCTGACACGATCGCTAAAGATAAAATGGTGCATAAGAAAATGTAATGAAGAAAGCTGATGGAGCACAGCTATAAAAAGATATAACATCTGGGTTCTTTTTTTTTTTTCCATCTGGGTTCTTAAAAGCTTGAAGATAAACAAGCGGCCATGTAGCTGAGAAGCAACAACACCTATACGGAAGAAGCACACCAGCCTTTGTGATCATGAGGTATAGATAGTATCAGGTATCAGGCATCTAAGATCCAGAATAAAACTATCCCCAAGGTGAATGAGTGGGGCGGGGCACAGAGTGGAGACCCAATGCCTACCTATAGACAATTGGACATCCCCTCACAGAGGGGTCACAGGGAAGAGATGAGCCAGTCAGGAGGCAGTATAGCACTGATGAAACATCCAACTTTCCTCTAGTTCTTTGGTGCTTCCTTCCCCTCACTATCATGACCTCAATTCTACCTTACAAGTCGGATTAGACCAGAGCATGCACTCTGTTACAGATAAGAGCCCACAACACAGAGAATCCAGTATAGATAAAACCCTCAGGGCCAACAAGGAGAGTAGAGATACCAAGAGGATTAGGCGAGGGTGTGGGGAGAAAGGGGGAATTGATCACACAGATCAATCTATAACCCCCTCCCAGGGGGACAAATAATGCAAAGTGGGGGAGGGGCAATGGAGGACTGTAAGATATAGTGAAACTAATCTATAACTTATCAAGTGTTCATGAGGGAGGGCAGGCAGGAGAGGGAGGGGGAAGGAATGATGCCGGCATATGTGCAAATGTGCTTGACACAGTGGATGAATGTATGGATTGTAATAAGCCACCAATAAAAGTATTTTTAAAAGACAGGATAAAATTGGATATCAGAAGAGACTCTGAAACTTGCTTTTAATCTTAGAATAGCTAAGGCAAATGGAAGAAATGATGAAGTCACAGGTTGAACAGAAAATTTCAAAGGGCTGCTCAAGAAGACTAAATATATACATTTACATATATATGTAAATAACTTGGTGTTAGACTTTACTGGACTTTCTAATGCTTGGGTAGATTATATTACTCAAACTAAAAGTGAAGTAGATTCACACACAGGCAATTTATCAGATCTTCTTGTGACAGAAGAATCACTCTTATTTCTCCCAAGCCTCTGGATTTTGACGAGACTTGATGGCAATGGTTAGAGAGGTTCTTCTATCTTTTTCTTTTTTATTCCAAACTTTTTATAGGAAAGTAATTTACATATCATATAGGTCAATAGTTCAATCATTCAGTCCTATCAAGGAGAATTGTACAATCACCTCCACATCAATTTTAAAGTGTCTCCCCTCCCCCTTGGTTAAATTGACTTTAAGATGATTTATGCAATCACAATCCATTCCACTGCTCCCTCCCCCTCCCGTTTTCATTAGTTACTCCAGAAATTCCCTTTCCTTCCCTAACTCTGCTGCCCTCGAACTCCTTGCTGGATTCCCTATATCCTCTTGTACCTGTAATTATCATTATGCATCCACTCCTCCTGTGCTTCACAGCTGGGAGACCCAATAGAAAACAATAAAAAACAAAATCACACTAAGGTGGTAAGGGTACAAACAGCATACAGACAAAAATGCTAATAATGCATAAGAAGGAGAAGGCACAAACAATAATCCAAAAGCCAGGGAAGAAATATCTGTTATGGAAGCAGTATGAGATACTTTCACCCAAAACAAATTCAGGTCACTTCCATATGGTTTTCAAGCATTGAATTCAATCCAGCATAATCAAGATTACAATGGTTTCTGACTATAGTAAATCTGTTCAAGACTCTTGCCTGAGGCTAGAGCCAATCTGCCAGTGGCTCAGACTGACCAGATACTCTGAACATGGGTTTGGGACTTTCATCGTCCCCCATAGCCCTCCATAAATTGGGTGTTCATAATTTTTGCTGTGATGTTTTCTCCTTACCATACTTAAGTTTTTTAGTTGTCATCTTTGGATCACACAAGCTGGTGAGCTTTTTTGGTTGTGGACTTAACTGACTCCTCCCTTAGATGGCTGCTTGTTTTAATACAAGCCTTTAAGACCCCAAACACTATGTTGATTGATAGCCCGGCACCATCTGCTTCCCTTACCACACTTTGCTATAGCACCCTTATCTTCAATGAGCATTTCATGAAGGTGAGAGTTTTATATAAAGGTTAAGTGCACATCAAGCAAACATCCCATCCCAGTGCTGCCCAAACCCACAAGTCCAACATTAACCCATATGTTCGACACCATTCCACAAAGTCCTCCTCCATCTCACAAAACACACACTATGATGCCAACTGCAGGAGGAAAGCCGAATCAGTGAATGTATGAGTATTTCTGAGCTGGCAGGGGTTTCCATATGGCTGCGCCAGCACCCAGGGCTGCATCTGGACAGGTCCATGGGGCTTCTCTTGGTGATGTCTTGCAAGAAGTGAGCCTTGCCAGCCAAAGCAGAGAACTAGCTAAGGCAGCTGCACCCTGGTCCGACCATCACAAAGCAAGAGACTCAAGAACTAGAAAGGTGAGACTCACTGAGCCATTTGTCGCTCCACCCTTCAATTCACCCCACATGTGTTTATTGGCCAGGTTGGCACAATAAATTAACTACCTCACATATCGTTCAATAGTTTAATCATGTCAAACACAATTGTACAATTTTGCATGCTTGTAGAATTTTTTCAAAGCATATTTTTCTTTTCTGGACTTCTTGACATCATCACCCTCTTGTTTCCTCTACCCCTCAATAAGCCCCCTCCTCCACACCCTTATAATATTTTCTTTCCCTGTAGGCACAATATCAAAGTAAATATTGTAATTAAATGTATGAATATCTAGAGTTGGAAAACCAAAAGGGAAGAACTCAGCTTATTTTAAACTGAAAGAACTAAAGAAGAAATTTCAGGAGGTAGCATATGATTAAAAACTAATAGCATCAAAGAAAGAAGCGCAATCTGCACTTGAAGGCATTAGTCAACAACAAGGCCCCTGAGGTTGGAAAGGTCGGGGAGGCAAGGGGAAAAAAAGGAGCTTATAGCAAGAGCTCAAGTAGAAAATGTTTTGGAAATGATGATGGCAACATATGTACAAATATGCTTGATACGATTGATGTATGGAATGTTATAAGAGCTATAAGATTATTTAGCCATAACATAATTTTTTAAAAGAAACAAGTTTCACAGTTTGGAAAAGATAAGTTGGTGGCACAGTAGTTATTTAGAAACCCAATACTGTATGCTCTATTTAACCTTAATGAGGATCTTGTACAAAGCACAGCTTTGAATTGGGTAGGACTTTCTATAAATGAATCACTTTTAAATTAGCTATCTTGGGTCAGCAGTGGCAAATCTTAAATAAAAAATGACTCATCCTCTGTAAAAAAAAAAAGCCCACAAATTAATGGGATACCAACTGAAATGTGTCAACAAGATGGTGAACTACTATAAGCACTCACTCATCTATGCCAAGAAATTTTGAAGGCAGCTACTTGGCCAAATGGCTGGAGAGATCTGTACTTGTACTTTGCCCAAAGAATGGTGATCCAATAGCATATGCAAATTATAGAACAATATAGTCAATATCACATGCAAGTAATATTACATTGAAGATCTTTCAAGATTGATTTCAGCAGTACATTGATAGGGAGCTGCCAGAAGTTCAGGCCAGATTGAGAAAAGGACATGAAGCATGGAATATCATTGTTGATATCAGATGGATTTGGGCTGAAAAGAAAGAATACTGAAAAGGTGTGTACTTGTGCTTAATTGACTATGCAAAGTCGTTAAACTGTATGCACTATAACAAACTACAAATAATCTTGAAAAGAAGGAGAATTGTAAACACTTCGTTCTGCTCATGTTGAACCTGTATATAGATCAAGAGGTACTACATGAACAAAACAGAGGAATACTGCAGATTTAAAAACCAAGCAAGGTGTGTGTCCTCACTGTCTCCTCTCATTATATTTACTCTCTTTATATAGCTAACAAATAATCAAGGAATCTGGACCATTTAAAGAAGAATGTGACATCAGGAGGAAGATGTATTAACAATCTTTGATATCCCAAGGACATAACCTTGCTTGTTGAAAGTGAGGAGGACTTTGAAACACTTGCTAATGAAGATCAAGAATTACAACCTTCAGTGTAGATTACAACTCAATATAAAGGAAACCAAAATCCACCCAACAGGTAACATCATGGTAAACAAAGAGAAAATCGAACTTGTCAAGGATGCTGTGTTGCTTGGATTCATAATCAATACTCATGGAAGCAGCAGCCAGGAATCAAACAACATTGTATTGAGTAAATCTTCTCACAAGTGTTCAAAAGCAAGAATGTTTATTTAAAGAATAAAGTGCACCTGACTCAAGCCATGGCATTTTTGATCTCCTCATATGCATGTAAAAGTTGGATATTGAATAAGGAAGACTGAAGAAGAGTCAATGCATTGGGATTATGGTGCTGACAACCAATAATGAAAGTACCATGTACTGCCAAAAGAACAAACAAAAATATCTTGGAAGAAGTACAACCAAAATGCTCCATCGAAGCAAGCATAGTATGGCTTCTTCTCGTGTACTTTGGAACTCTTATCAGGAGAAATTAGTCCTGAGAAAGGACATCATCCTCAGTAAAGCAGACCTCACTGTCACTGAGTCCATTGGAGATCATAGAGACTATGTGACAGGTGTGACAGGGTAGAAGTGCCCCTACGGGTTTCCTAGATGAGAATTCTTTTCAGATAGATAGATAGATAGATAGATAGATAGATAGATAGATAGATAGATAGATAGATAGATAGATAGATAGATAGATAGATAGATAGGTAGGTAGGTAGGTAGGTAGGTAGGTAGATAGATAGATAGATAGATAGATAGATAGATAGATAGATAGATAGATAGATAGATAGATAGATGATAGAGAGAGATAAAGATAAAGATAGATGATAGAGATATAGATAGAGATACATATAATTTATTGGGGTTCTTTACATCTGTAACGTTCCACACATCAGTTACATCAAGCATTTTTGTACATAGATGAGAATTCATTATAGGATTAGACAGCCTTGTCTTTGAGGGTCAGTTAAAAAAAAAAGGAAGACCTTGGACAAGATGAATTAACATAGTGGCTGTGAGAATGGCAAAGGACCAGGCAGTGTTCCATTCTGTTAAACCCATGGCCTCTCAGAGACAGAACAGACACACTGGCACCTTCCAACAATAGGACAGAGTAGACCTGTCTTATTTGGGGTTTAAAATGGTGGGAATTTTATAGGAGAAGAAAATAGAGTAACAGGTGGGCTCAAATAGATGATTCTGCGGTTAGCAGCATAACGCATAACCCACTACGTCACCCGGACTCCCTGTCAATTAAGATATAATATTAATTAATTAATATTATAATATTAATTATTAATCAATATCTATAATTTTGTAGAACTCTTTAGAATGCTACAGGTCAGTGACTCTCAGAGTGTGGTTCTTTGATCAGCAGTGCTAACATGGCGTGATTTTTTTTTACTTTCTAGCTTCATCCCAAGTCTATATAGATATAAAACTCTCGAGATGGGCATAGCGATCTGTTTTCACAAACTTTTGAGGTCAATTGGATATAGGTAAACTTTGAGAATAACATTTTTAGACTAGTCTGCCAATTTTTATCAATGATTTAGGAGCTTCTGAAAAGATTACTGATGATTAGAGGTTACTAAAACAGATTGTGGTACTGAAAAATAATATTGAAAGTACCATGGAATGCTGAAAGGACAAACCAATCTGTCTTGGAAGAAGTAAGGCCAAAGTGTGCTTTAGAGGCAAGGATGACAAGACTTTGTCTACATATTTTGGACATATTGTCAGGAGAGGCTAGTCCCTGGAGAAAGGCATCATGTTTGGCAAAATGGAGGGGCAGCGAAAAAAGAAGACCCTCAATGAGATGGATTGACACCGTGGCTGCCTCCATGGGCTCAGGCACAGGAACATTTGTGAGGATGGATCAGGACCATGCAGTGTTTCATTCGGATGTGCATAAGGTTGCTATGGATGGGACCTAACTCAATGGCACCTAACAACAAGAAGGAAAAATGATGCTCGACCACTGCATTATTTGGCACAAGGTCTATGAGCTTTAGCAAGTGACTATGAATACAGTTCCCATCCAGGTTTCTGACTCGCTTGCAAGTGTGATAATGTGCTTCTTAGTGAAGAAGAAGGCTACCAGCACGGGCCACATTCTGAAACAAGTGTGAATGTTAGAACTGAATGAATTTATAGTTCCTGCTAATCTATAAGTACATGAAATTATCAGGGCTCTCAAGGTCTGATATTGTCAGAAACAGAAGAGGCTGATTGGTAGGTCAAAGAGAGAAAACCATGGATCACTGGTCTGGAAGATGTCAACAGTAGCACAGGTCACAGCAAGGTCAGCCATCATGAACTGCAAAATGACTGAGAGCCAGTCACAGAATAAAGATTGATTATGTACCTTCTAAAATTCTATAAAGGAACAAGCGGGAAGAAGGATGAAAAAATATGGAAGTTCTTGTTAATCATGTCACTGACAGCTCATAAATTGTCTTCTACATGAAGAACTGTGTAACAGATGAACCAGCCAGCACATGAAACCAAGGAATCTAAATGTTATAGACTCAGTATATATTGAATCAAAAACATTTCAGTGTTTCTTCCTTCACTCTCAGCCAAACAATGGTTTTGAAAGTCTCAGAGGTCCTCACATCCCTCGGGCACTAAAGCAGCTGGGCTGCCGAGAAAACTTGTCTAAGGAGGAGGCCCTCACCATCCCTAAATCGCCATACTTCATGACCACTGCTCAGGGTTTTCATATTGTAAGTGACTCCCTAAGTTATATCATCACACCCCTTCGTATAGTGTAGGGGTGCATCTCTTAATCTGTTTCTGTGTTCCATCTTTCCCAACCCGCAATTCCCTCAACTGTACCCTATGAAATTTGTGGTCAGTTATAGACAACTCCCCTTTAGCCTCAAGCTGTTCTTACACAACTGTAGTTTGTTTACATATGAATGCCTCAAAGACATTGTATTTCCGGATGCTCTCCTCCATGGTGATATCTATTTCTGACAGAAAGGGAATATACATGTGTAATAAAAAGAATAAGAATTTAAAAGTAATCTAATTGATGAACTGTAACTATATGTATGGGAGAGGGCCCCAGGAGTAAAAAGGACAACACAATTAAGAAAATAAAAAGAGGCCAGGCAAAGAAGATGAGCTAAACTCTGTGGTTTTTGCTGATTTCCCAAAACACAGCAAATATATGATAAATATTTGTCGATTGATCAAATAAAACAGGTTTGGACTTTGGCTACCTTAAATTTAGGGTATTTGCATTGCAAGAAGCCGTCACCTCTAGACCAAAATGCTTACATTTTTTATTTGAATCCTGAACAATGCAGCTGTCAATTTCATAGACCAGATCAGGCAAACAACAACTATTTGCTGCCTGTCCTCTTGGTAACTTCAATTCCCTTGGAAATGTACTGAAAGATCCCACCCATTGCAATGTGAATGTCAATGCACATAATTGATTTCACCTGGAGTAAAAAGAAAGTGCTGCACAAGAAATATATATATATATCACCCGATAAGCTAAGCCTAGAACAACACTTATATTGAGATAAGGGATTTCTGAACTCCAGGGCTACCCACCTCGGACTACAAGCATTTAGCTTTCCAGGCAGAATGGCTAAGCTCAACCTAAAATCCAGAAACATTTGCTAACAGAAATTACTAAATTTCACCCAATGCAGTAAAGAAAGACTTGGGTCTGCTTGTTTGTTTCTTTCATTTTGTTTTGCTTAGATGACTTCTCAAAATCTCATCTAAAGTAAAACACCGTGGACTGCCAGAAAAACAAGCAAATCTGTCTTGGAAGAAGTCTAGCCAGAACACGCCATAGAAGCGAGGGTGGCAAGACTTCAGCTCCCGTACTTTGGCCATGTCTTCAGAAGAGGCCAGGACCTGGAAAAGGACCCGGTGCTTCAGTGGGAGAGCAGCAAAGAAGAGGAAGACTTCAACCAGGTGGACGCACTGAGTGGCTGCACCAGTGAGCGCAATCAAAGTGACAATTGCGAGGATGGCACAGGACCGGGCCGTGTTCGTTCTGTTGTGCGCAGGGCTCATTTGGGTTGGAGCTGACTTGACAGCAACAACATTGGCTGGTGAATGTATAGTTCAAACATTCCAAAAATCTCCAAAATAGGGGATCCTGCCCTTCAGAATGTATTTATAACCTGATTAAGGTGCTCAGTTTTACCCCAGTTACTGGACAGTGAGCCCCAGGAAGGCATTTAGCATATACCCGAAGCATGGTAGAAACGCCATAAACTAAGTCAACCAATGAAGAAACAATCTGACGGATGTGGCTGCATTCTGATGCAATATAATCTCACCAATAACACCCTAGGTATATACTCGGTTTCTCAAACTTCAAATATTAGAGTTCCACCATGATATTTTGCTACACATTGCTCACTATTTTTTTTGTTTGTTTTTTATTTTATTTTATTTTAACAATTTATTGGGGCTCATACAATTCTTTTCACAGTTCATACATATACATACATCAATTGTATAAAGCACATCTGTACAGTCCTTGCCCTAATCATTTTTTTCTCTTTTCTTCTTTTACATTTAATTAGGGACTCACACAACTCTTACCACAATCCATACATATACATACATCAATTGTATAAAGCACATCCATACATTCCCTGCCCCAATCATTCTCAAGGCATTTGCTCTCCACTTAAGCCCCTTGCATCAGGTCCTCTTTTTTTTTCCCCCTCCCTCCCCATTCCCCCCTCCCTCATATGCCCTTGGTAATTTATACATCGTTATTTTGTCATATCTTGCCCTATCCGGAGTCTCCCTTCCCCACTTCTCTGCTGTCCCTGTCCCAGGGAAGAGGTCACATGTGGATCCTTGTAATCAGTTCCCCCTTTCCAACCCACTCACCCTCCACTCTCCCAGCATCGTCCCTCACACCCTTGGTCCTGAAGGTATCATCCACCCTGGATTCCCTGTACCTCCAACCCTCATATGCACCCGTGTACAGCCTCTGTCCTATCCAGCCCTGCAAGGTAGAATTCGGATCATGGTAGTTGGGGGGAGGAAGCATCCAGGATCTGGGGGAAAGCTGTGTTCTTCATCGATACTACCTCACACCCTAATTAACCCATCTCCTCTCCAAAACCCCTCTATGAGGGGATCTCCATTGGTCGACACTTGGGCCTTGGGTCTCCACTCTGCACTTCCCCCTTCATTTAATATGATATATATATATACATATATACACATACATATATACATATACACATACATACACACACTTATATCTTTTTTTTTTTTGCATGATGCCTTATACCTGGTCCCTTGGGCACCTCGTGATCGCACTGGCCGGTGTGCTTCTTCCATGTGGGCTTATTTGCTTCTGAGCTTGATGGCCGCTTGTTCACCTTCAAGCCTTTAAGACCCCAGACACTATCTCTTTTGATAGCCGGGCACCATCAGCTTTCTTCACCACATTTGCTTATGCACCCATTTGTCTTCAGCGATCCTATCATGGAGGTGTGCAGTCAATGATATGATTTTTTGTTCTTTGATGCCTGGTAACTGATCCCTTTGGGACCACTCGATCACACAGGCTGGTGTGTTCTTCCATGTGGACTTTGTTGCTTCTGAGCTAGATGGCCGCTTGTTTATCTTCAAGCCTTTAAGACCCCAGTCACTATCTCTTTTGATAGCCGGGCATCATCAGCTTTCTTCACCACATTTACTTGTTCACCCACTTTGGCTCCAGCCGTTGTGTCGGGAGAGTGAGCATCATAGAGTTCCAATTTAATAAAAGAAGGTATTCATGCATTGAGGGAGTGTTTGAGTAGAGGCCCAAGGTCCTTCCGCCACCTTAATACTTGACCTATAAATATAGACACATAGATCTATTTCCCCATCCTCCTATATATATTTGCATGTTCATGTCTTTGTCTAGACCTCCGTGAATGCCCTTTGACTCCTAGCTCTTTCCTCCATCTCCCTTGACTTTCCTCCTGCCCTACTACCATGCTTCATCGCCACCTGGGCTAGAGTATACCTCTTCTCTAAGCAACCTTACCCTCGATCATTTCCCATCAGGCCTGCCACTCCCCCTTCTCTACCCTTTGGGGTCCCATGTTTTTTCCCTTGTCCCTGGGTTTGTTAACACCACTCCCTTACCCCCCTACCCCCCCACCCCAAGTCCCCCCAGAACTGTCGGTCCCGTTGTTTTTCCTCCAGATAGTTCATCCAGCCTGTCCTATTCAGACAGACCTGTGGAGTCACTAACATGCACGAAAACTAGACAGAGGAAAACAAAGCAACAGTAGACAACCAGACAACAAAACAACAAAAACAAACCACTGACAAAGAACAGAACAAAACAGTTCACAAGAGAAAAGCTTGTAGTTAGTTCAGGGATCGTTTGCTGGCCCTTAGGAGCGTTTTCCAGTCCAGTCTGTTGGGGCACCACGCCCTGGCCCCAAAGTCCACTTTCAGCATTCCCTGGGGACCTTGCCACTCCATTCCCTTGCTGTTCCGCTGCACTCCCCCAGTGATTTGCCTCGGTGTGCTGGGATCAGGTCAGGTGCAATTCCCACACTGTGTCTCCGGTGCTGTCCCCTGTATCGCCCTTAGTCACTGAGGGGCATCGTGTCTCATAGTGGGGCCAGCCATGTTGTTCTCTCTGTGGACTGGCTGCTCTACTCAGGAACATCAATATCACGGCCTGGTGGGCCAGGCTGTGCTCCACTCTCTCCTCCTGCCCCTTCATCTGCTTCCGTGTGCTCTGATCAAATATGTCCATCTCCCATAGCTGCAGAGTCAATGTCGTCCTTTGGATCAAATTCTTTTCGGGGGAGGGGCAGGAATCCACTTAATTTATGGTGCTGGGGCCAGCCTCCCAGACCTCTCCACCGGTTCCCTCCTCCACGCCGGGATATTGCATTCACACCTTGCGACACTGGGTTGAAGTCTGGTCCCACTTTCCCTGTGGAGATATAAACAATACCCTCCCCTTGGGTGGATTAATACCCCATGACCCCACTACCCTTTTCTTCCTTGTATTCATCCTTTTGTTTTCCTTTCCCCACCTCCTCCACCATTGTCTACCATGTACATCCCTGGTTTTGGTCTGGTCTATTTTTTAAATGAGATTTTAAAAGGAAAATGTATGTGATTACAGTAGTTGCAAAACCAATATCAATTGACTCAGACAGCAATCATGATGACAGATATTATAAATGTTTGATTTCTTGACTTTGTTTCTCATCAACTCTTACAATTCAGCATTTCTTCATTTTGCTTTAACTTCTCTGCGTTTTGGAAAACATGTATGATTATGGATGAAATTGTACAATTTTGTTTGACATGATTGAACTATGAAATGATATGATATATGTACTGGCTCCCAAACTACAACAAATTTAACAACAAAAAGAAATGGGTTTTGAGCTCACACTAAATCCTAGCTCCAAGAACAATCAGTTCTTGCAGCATGGCCCTACTCGATACTCACCCTTCATGAAATGCTCATTGAAGATAAGGGTGCTACAGCAAAGTGTGCTGAAGAAAGCAGATGGTGCTGGGCTATCAATCAACAGTGTCTTGGGTCTTAAAGGCTTGTATTAAAACAAGCATCCATCTAAGGGAGGAGTCAGCTAAATCCACAATGGAAGAAGCACACCAGCTTGTGTGATCCATAGATGACAACTAAAAGACTCGAATATGGTAAAGAGGAAACCATCACAGCAAACATGATGAAGACCCGATTTATGGAGGGCAATGGGGGACAATGAGCGCGTAAAACCCATCTGCAGAGTATCTGGTCGGTCTGAGTCACTGGCAGATCTGCTCTAGCCGCAGGCAAGAGTCTTGAACAGACTTACTGTCAGGCAGAGACCAATGTAATCTTGATTATACTGGATCAAACTCAAGAGTTGGCCAGGTGACCACACTATAGCTGTGATGTGAATTTGTTCTGAGTGCAAGTATCTCTTACGGATTCCATGACAGAACTTTCTTCCCTGGCTTTTTGATTATTATTGGGGATCTTTTCCTTCTTGTGCATTACTAGCACTTTGTCTGTATACTCTGTTTGTACCCGTACCACCTTAGTATGATTTTGTTTTTATTGTTTTCTGTTGAGTCTCTCAGCTGTGAGACACAGGAAGAGTGGATGAAAATGACAATAACTGATACAAGGGGATATAGGGAATACAGGGGAGGGGTGGATGACAGGGAGGGAAAGGAGCTTTCGGGGTAACTAAGGAAGATTGGAGGGGGGATGGAGCAGTAGAATGGATTGTGATTCCATAACTCATCTTAAAGGTGACTTAACCATGGGGGTCGGAGGGATGCTCTAAAATTGATGTGGAAGAGATTGTACAGTTCTCCTTGATATGATTGAATGATTGAGCTGTTGAATTATATGTTATGTAAACTACATTCAAATAAAAAGTTTGGGGAAAAAACAAGTTTCAGTCTCTTCTAACATTCACTTTGGTCTTTTCTTTGCTGCCTTTTTATTAACCTTTGGTTTTCTTCATGTGCGGTGTTCTTTTTACTTTTTTCATGTGTGATGTTCTTGACGCCACCTCACAATTTGTTTTATCTTCAGTCTTTAGCACTCAAGTTGTCAAATCTATTCTTGAGGTGGTCTCTAAACGCAGGTGGACTTTAGCATTTTGGCCCTTTTATTTTTTTTCATTTTCTTCTGCTTCAACTTGAACTTGCATATGAGCAACTGATTATCTGTTCCACCATTGGCTACTGGCCTTGTTCTCATTGATAATATTGATTGTCTTCATTGAATTTTTTCATAAATGGCATTGGTTTGGTTCCCATGTATTGCATCTGCTGAAGTCTATGTGTAGTATAGTTACCCTCTATTTTTGGAAAAGGAGCTATTTCCAATGAATATGTAATTTGTTTTGTAAAATTTTTCACATGATCTCCAGAGTCCTATCTACTACCAAGGCCATATTTTGCAGTTAGTAATTCTCCATTTTTGTTTCCAACTTTTACATTCCAAACATAAATAAGTATAAATGCATGGTGATGCATATTTGGCCAATTTTAGACTGTTGAACTTGGTAACAACCTTCAGTTTCCTCAGGTTGGTTTTAGAAATCGGTGGGTACATTTGAACAATAGTTGTATTTCAGAATAGATCTTGAAATGTGACTTTTGACAATAAGTGTACTAATAGTTACTTATCAGCCTCAACTTCTTGGTTAATATTGTATGCATTTATCTTTCCAATAGATGAATGACAGGAGCCTTAGTGGTGTAGTGTGTACGCCTTGGGCTGCGTTCTGCAATGTTGCGGTTTGAAACCACCAACTAGCTCCGCGGGAGGAAGACGGAGCTTTCTACTCCTGCAAAGAGTTAAAGACTAGGAAACTCACCAGGAAAGTTTTACCCTGTCCAATTGGGTCGCTAAGAGTCCACATCAACTCAATGGCAGTGAATTTTTATAGATGAGACTGTTCCACAAAAGTTTCTGGAACAACTCTCCCCAGAAGGATCCTGATGACAATTTTTAAATTTTATTCATTTATTTTTTTGGTTTGTTTCCTGTTGTTCCCCCCCCCCACCCCCTTTGCTGGGTAAAACCCAGGCTTAGTCAAGGTTTCCTGGTTCAGAATAAAGCACATTTTTGAGGCTCTGGCAGTAACGGGTTTTTGCCGCGGCTGTAATGAAAACTGCCAAACAAGGCGGTGGGAAAGCATTCTTCATCCTGGCAGATAAATCTTCTTTCACTAAATAGACAAATTTGAACAACTTGCCAGCTCACAAAGGCAAAGGTACAGAGGAGTTTATGCAAAATGTTGGTTTCCTATGAATTGGTTTTTAAATTGGATTTTTCATTTTTGAGATAGTTGATAAGCCTCTTTGCTCTCCTACACAAGGTAATGCCAGAAAGCAATATATTCACATTGACCATCTACACAGACGACTGGTTTACTCATATTGAAAAGATTATATCCAAATTCAAAAATGATTATTATAAAATAAACTACAAACTAGAGTCTTCTCATTTCTAAAACCAGTTTCATTCAATTGTGGGGGGGGGAATATTAAAAAATATTTTTCTCAAATGAAAATTTAAAACTGAGAAATGAGTGCTGGAAGAGAGTTTAATCATTTTTTTAAGAGAGTTGGACACATAGGTACCTCTCTACTCCACATTCTCTGTCTCACAATCACTTTCCAACTCTCTGAATTAGAATTGATTTCATAAAATGAGAAAAAATTCATGCTGATTAAAAAGCACTTAGCATGGAATTAGCACCAAAGTTGGTTTCTTTCAACTATGTGTAAAAATCAATTTTGATAATACAGTTTGTATTAAAAATACATTTACATTTAGTTAACAATTGTTATTTAGAAATTTAAAATTGTGGAGTCACCCTTGACATATAAGCATCACAAGTAAATCAGAAGTGATCGGCAATTAAAATAAATTCAAAATACCAAACAATATAAACATCAATTAAATATGCTAAATACATATAAACTTACCCCAAATTAGCAGTTTGCTTTAATAAAATGTGTGGGTATTTTAGTGACCAACATTATTTATAAAATCTAAATTATACTGTAAAATTAATGAAAATAGGGATATGTTCACCATCTGGTCACATGCACTTGAAGTAGTAACATGGCAGGTAATCAGACAATCCTGAACATGACTACGGTTCTGGGCATCTCCTTTGCTCTAGTTGCCATCCACATAACCTGAAACTCATGCTAGCGTAGTTGAAAATGCCTTTTTTTAAAAAACTGATTGGCTGTCACCTTAGATCACAAAACAAAGGAGTATTACACGATTACATAACATCTGCCAAACCAATGAGAACCATGGCCTCGCCAAGTTGACAGGTAACCTTCATCATCACATGGTAACTGTAGTCATTAATCCAAAACCAAAACCAGCCTCACTGCGGTTCATCCACGTCAGACTCACAGCAACCCTACAGGACAGAGCACAACTGTCCCTTTGGGTTTTTAAGACTTGAAATCTTTATAGGGCAGACAGCCTCCTCTTTCTCCTGTGGAGTGGCTGCAGTTACCCCGGACCTTGATCAGCAGCTCCATGTGTATCCCACTATGCCACCAGGGATTCGTGGTTATTGATGATGTGCTTAATTATTCTTTAAAATTCAATTTTCACATAGCTACTAAATATATTGATTTAGACAATGGACATACAGCAAACCAAACCTTGATAATTATATATTTTCAGATATGAGCCCTAAAAGCAACCTCAAAAATACTAAACTCTAAAATAAAAATGAAAATTCCTAAATTCTGAGGGTTATGATAATCTAAATTTCATTTACCAATAGAATTAAATATGGAACATATTGTTTTTATGTCATTTTCATTGTGAATTTGGTGTGGATTTACATTTCACATCATCAATTTTGCACTCAGTAACTTAAACTACCTACCTAACTTACTACTTCTCCCCCCTGCCCCCCCCACCTGACTTCTTCATCTTGTGCAGTACTGTCTTCCCCTTCGCCCAAGCCAGCACCTTTCCACCTCTGGCTCTCACACTCTGGCCAGTGCTTTCCCCTGCCTGTATCATGTTTTTGCACCAACCTCCTTCTTATTGCACATTTCCTTCCCTTCAGGCAAGCTAAACGTTATCTAAGCTCTAGTCAGTGACTTGTCCACACGTTCTCTCCCAGCTCAAGTAACCATCAAAGAATGGTGTGTTTAGTGTGAAAATCTTTTCCTGACTTTTTTTTGAAAGCCGTATTATTTGGAGTTAATACAGATATCTTCTAATTCCATAGTTCCCTCACATCAAGCAATCTTGTGCAATTGCTGCCACGATCAGTTTGAAGCACTCCTTTCCTACTTGGACTCCTTTACATCAACTCCCTTTCGCTCTCCCCTTCCGCCACTGTAGCACCCAGCAACCCCTACTCTGCGCGCTATCCCTGTAAATGCATCAGCCCGAGATTTCCTATACTGAAAAGCAGATATCAAAAATTCAAGAAGGCGACTCCCAATGATATAACACATCTGAGATCAACCCTGGTATGAACAAATAAAAAGCAAATATTTTAAACTACAGAAAATATTTAAAAGTACAATCAGTCCTAATGTGCGTCAACGGGGGATCAACTGACCAGTCAGGTTTATCATTTTGATATTCTGTAGTCATTTCCCATGCGCTCTATTTGGTAACAACATACTGTCTCAAGGATGGCGAGAAATCACCAGAGATTTATTTCCTATGTCGATCCCAGAAATTTATCTTGGGCCCCCACTGTCATCCATGGAGGTCCCGTACAATATTTTCCCCTTGTGATTCATTAATTTCACTTAGCATAATGTCCTCCAGGTTCATCTATGTTATGAGATGTTTCTCAGATTGACTGTTATTGTGTAACACTGCAGAGTATCCCATTGTGTTTCTTTACTATAGTCCATTCTTCCATTATAGGCATGTAGGTTGTTTACTTCATTTTGTTATTGTGAATAGTGCTTTCTTGAACATTGCTGTGCACACAAGTATTCATGTCACTTTTGAGCATATTCTTATCAGTTACCTACTTAAATAAATGTTGAAGTATGAGAGCTTTCTCCAGCCTACATAGTAATATTCTTTCTTCCACAGAATGTAAGATTCATAAGGTACATGCTTCCTTTCTATTTGATCCTATCTGGTCTGCAACATTTTGCTTGTAATAAGATTTATCCAACCAAAACTTCCCTCTGCAAGGCTTAGTCTTTGCTAACTAGAGAAAGGTAGGTACTTAATATTGTGGTTTAGTATCAGCAGCAATCTTTGGGTCGGAGGTCAATAGTGGCTCCTGGGAATCTAGATTTCTTAAATGAGCCACTCTGTTCCCCCATGTTGGTGTGGGGGGAAGACCTTCAGCGGTTTTAATGTATTTATACAAGAAGGTCCTTTCATATATATGAAAAGTGTTGGCCCAGGATCAAAGCAAAGTCACAACTAAAGACTCACAGTCTTGAAGTTTCAGAACAAGTCATACTGACGAATCAGAAACACTCATGAGAGAAGGGCATTCCTGAGAGAGCGCAGTAGGTTAAAAGTGTCAGGGGCAGACAGAGGTAGCAGAAATAGAAGGCACAGGGAGGACTGGAAGGAAGCAGAAAGAAGTTCTGGGTGGCTCTTTATGTGGGCAATTTATACAATTCTTGAAATAGGATATCAGCCATCCTGGCTCATCTGGCTAGATGTTTGCCCCCTCAGTATTTACAAATAAACCCATAGCTTTTCTGCTAATGAGAAATGTCCCTTATAACTTAACTCACTTCATTTTCTCTCAGCATCTCTCACAAATACTAGGCAAGTCCATTTGCCTCTTAAAGATTGAAAATAAAAGGAAGTATTCACCAGAATAGCAAGCAGCTTGAAATGTAAGGGTGTCAAATTTGTAAGGCTCCGATTTTTTTTAAAAAGGGGTTTTTTCAACATGTGTGGCAGAATTGGGCGTTGGAGTCTGATCTACAACCTCAGCACCTCAACTCAAAAGGAAGTGCTTCTTCGCGATTGCACTGCATGAACATAACCTTCTCAAGCGGATTCCTTAGCCAAGGACTACAACATTTAATGATCCCGAACAATCTGTGGTATTATACAATTGTAAAACCTTGCATATTGAATAAGCAATGCTAGTAAATTGTAGATCAGCCATTGAATACATACACCATGCCCTTTACTAGCTATTATCATCTGTTGCCTTGTTAACCCTGAGCTGATGGCATTAACCTCTTCATAACGCTGAGCTTCCTAAAGTCCATTCATTCATTCTGAAGTCACTGTTGCCCATCAGGGTGTCACTCACCCAGCGTGATAGGAAGACAGAAGTAAAAGAGGAAGGGCTTCCAGTTAGGGCCAAAGCCAAGTGCTTTTCAATTCTTCAGGAGGCTGGTTGTAACGTGGCAGGGCTCTACCAAGAAGAGGTGGGAGGAAAAACAAAATGCCATATTTTTGACCCCAGAAAGAAAACATTATCTTTAAATCTAGAGGTCTGAGAGGCCTTCACGCCTAGCAATCTGTAAGGCAATACCTCAACAAGGTGCAACTCTCCCATCCAAACAGCTGCAATTTGTACTACGTAGCAATATTTGGGCAGGGAAACAGGAAGACTCATTCACTTGGGAAGACCAGCCACAAGAACACTGGACAAGGGTCTGAACTCTTTGCCAAATCAAGGGTTTCCAGCTTATCTAAGGTGGAGAATGATGAGGAAAGACCCGGCACTTGGCTTATATCAAGTCCTGAAATATTAAAGAAACAAAGGGGGCCATGCATAGAAATATATGTACATAGACCTATATCCCTATCATTCTATATTAACATTTATACATGCCTATATTTATAAATGTATTTTGCCTCCTAATTCTTTCCTCTATTTCCTTTTACTTTCCTCCTGTCCCACTATCGTGTTCGACCTTCATTTGGCTCTCAGTAATTCCTCTCAACCACATTGCACTTGAGCAAACTCTACCAGGAGATCTATGCCCTCCTCATCATTGATTTTATATTTCTTGTTCCCTTGTCCCTCAGTTTGTTGGCTCCCCCATCCCTTTCCTTTTTCTTCTCCCATGCCAACCCCCCACCCCACTGGAACAATAGGTTCCATTGTTGTTCCTTCAAAATTGTTTATCCTGCCTATCTTACATGGATACACAGAGGGAAAAAAAGAGATAGAAGAAAAATAAAATAAGAGGGAGGAGGGGAAACCCTTATTTTTCCAGGCCTGTCTGTCGACCCTTATGAATGTTTCCCAAACCCTTCCATACCCCCCACACCCCCACCAAGTCAGAAGTCTATTTCCCGGATTCCTTGGAAACGTCCTTGCTTTGCTCCCCTTGCTTCTCTGTTGCACTCCCTTCAGTTGCCCCTGTGGATTTTGTGAGGGGTGAGGGGTGGAAGACCAGGCATAATTCCCACACTGTGTCTCTAGCGCTATCCCTGTAGCACTGTCGGTCAGTAAGGGTAAGGTTTAATGTCGCGTGGTGGGGCTGGCCTCACGGTCCTCCCTGTACATTGGCTGCTGCTCTGAGCAGAAATGTCTTCTTCTAAGCTTGCTGGGCCAGGATACAGTTCTCTCTCTCTCTCTCTCTCTCTCTCTCTCTCTCTCTCTCTCTCTCTCTCTCTCTCTCTCTCATTTGTTCCCATGTGGTCTGGGAAGACCCTCCACTCTCCCTGGGATGGATCTTCAGTGTTGTCGTCTGCAGTGCATTCTTCTGTGGAAGGGGTCAACCTAGCTGGAACTGGGGCCGACCCTGCAACCTGCTCTGTTAGAAACAACACTCCTTTTATGGTGCTTAGGTCGGGTGTCATTTTCTATTTTCCACACTACACTGTAAGCTCCACACAGCAGAGAAATAACTAATTTTTCATCCCTATTGTTTACTCAGCACTTAGAGCAATGTCTGACATATGTCAAATGGATGAAAGAATGAAAATCATTTGCAGTTTATATTAAGCTGATATATAAAACGTCCTCTCCACTATGGATTTTAGTTGGAATCAAAATTATAAGAGACTAGATTTGGTAGGCTGACCAAACTTTCTTGAACGTATGTATACTGCCACTGACTATGGTGCCTCTACCCAAAATCAAAATAAGGAATCTAAAAATGGAAAAAGATATTTTATATTTGATCATTTGTGGAGAAAAAAATTCCCTGGAGTATAGAGGCATTGCTATCCTATGATGCATGACTAATTCATACACTCTTCATGTGAGGTGTTCAGGATGGATCTACTTTGGATTATCACAGACCCCTTATATTTAAAAGACAAGTTAACTAGTTCAGAGAAGCTGATTAATGAGATGAGAGTTTCAAAGAGGTACAAAATTATTCATTTTGTGGATTTTTCTCTGCTTTCCAATAGATCTGGAAATTATTTACCACCTTTCTCTCAAAAGGAAAGTTAGAACACAGCTGTAACCATACGTAACCAGAGAAGGGACCGATGACTGTTTTTGTTTTGTTTTTTTCAAACCCATCTCTCCAGAGTAGAACTGCTCTGTGGGGTTCAGGGCTGTGACCTCTTAGAAGCAATCATCAGACCTATCTTTAGGCAATTTGGGATGGGTTTGAACCACCAACCTTTTGGATAGCAAAATAGGACTTAATTGTTTGTGCCACCTAGCAACTACCAAGATGGTATGTTTGTCACTTTTCCCTCCACAGCAATTGTGTTCTTTATAATAGACATATAACTGACACCTTTTGTTTAAGTTTATTTGCATTGTTGTATGTGTCTGCAATCGACAAATGTTACAGAAGACAAACCAGGTTGTCAGGGGAAGCTGTGATCAGCACAATACAGTACTAATTTCATTGAAATGAGCAATAGTCCTCTGTCAAGGTCCTCCCACTGAGACCTCTCACAACCTGGGGTCAGGAGATGGTAACAGAGCATCTAAAGATCTGGAATATGAAACCACCCTCCCTGCTCTAGTTTCTCTAATAGTCTAAGTAATTAGGTCATCAAAGATGTCAAAATTAATATCAAGAAAGAAAACAGAATTTCAGAAAAGATATTCAATGAGCTTGTCCACATACTTTCTTTCCTTTTAATGGAAATGTCACTTACTCTTACATCAAAGAATTACTTAGAAAAAGATAGGCTTTGACTTATTGGTAAATTCTCCTGGGGAGAAAAAGCACAGGTTACCAAGAAGAGTGATAGTAGCAACTGTGCTGAGAGAATCTTAAATCATTGCCATGTAAACATAACATAAAATTCTCATCTCAGAGGGGAAAAAAAGACTAGCTATAACTGAGCAACCAAACAGTCCCCAAGGAAAGTTCCTGCGAAGATCTACAAATCATTTTGTCAATTATGACTTTCACTCTTCAAAATTCCTCAAGTTTCCCAGGCTCCTTCAGTCCTCAGATTTAATTAAGCCATTCTTCCCTTCCTTCAGCACTCCACATTTCAGTATAATTTATAAGTATACTTCTGTCTCAAGTGTACGTATGTGTGTATGTGTGTAAAAGAGAGATTGATTGATTTTGGGAATTAATTTAAGTTTATGCCTCATAACTTGGAAATAATTCAAATAATGTAATAAGAGTGCAACTCCAATTTCTACATGATAGTGTATCGCCTTCAAAATGTAAACGGACAGAGGAGAATGAGAGAGGCACTTCTTTCAATCAATTTCAAACTCACAAAATAGATAAGTTCACAGTTATTTCTAACTACAAAAGGAGGTTTTTATTTTTCTCAAAGAGTCTCGTTGCTCCTTTAAGTAGTTATTTTCCTTGTTGTTAGATGCTGTCACAACAGTTCCGCCTGATAAAGACCCTACACAAAAAAAATGACTGCAAAATCTTGTGCTCGTCTCACAATTCTTGCCAAGTTCTGGCCGCTGCTGTAGACAACTGTGTCAGCCCATCTCACTGAAGGCCTAGTCTTTTTTGCTGACCTTTAAGGTTTCCCTTAGTGTATTGAAATTACATTTGCCTTCCAAAAAATTAATTCTGAAATAACATTTTAGATAAACTGTTACTGTGCAAACTAAAGTTTCACATAATGTATACCGTGCGGTAGTTACACAATCTGTTGTCAATTTGAGACTTCAGAGTGAAGGGGGTGAAGTTTGGCCTGTCAATTTGGTCAAAGCTTGATGACCTCATTTGGAGGCGCGAAGGAGATAAATAGCTCATTGAACACAGGACATACGGTGACTCCTTGGGAGACATTGCAACTGACAAGATGCATGGAGCTACACTAGTGTCCTGAGCTGGAGGAGCCACCTGGAGACCCCTGCCAGTGTTAAGATGCTTACAACGCCACTGGACCCACAACACTTCCCGCCTACTGGCCTGTGATCTTCCTGAATTCAGCATCATTGCATGAGTTTCGTGAGTCTGAAGAGGACTTTAGAGATTGGTATCAGGCATATGGGCTAATAGCGACCTTATGGACTTGATCTGGACTGGGCCGGGATGTTTTCTTAATATACAGTTACTCTTTATATAAAGCTCTTTCTTTGTCCCCTTATATAAATCATTTTAGTGAGGACTCATACAATTATTATCACAATCCATACATCAATTGAATCAGGCAACATATGTTAAGCTCTTGCTTATACACATATGAGTGTCTATGAATTTGTTTCTCTAGTCTCCCCAGACTAACACAACCCTTAAACCATTTCAGTTAGATTTAAATCTAAAATTCTAAGACCACATTTTGTTATAAGGATGATTGATCTTTGTCTTTTGAAGAAAAGGTTAGAAGGAGACTTTTAATCAGCTAAACATTTTTGACATATAAAAGGGCATTGGTGGCCAAAAATAGTCTCCTCTTTATTGTCTGGTAAAAAGCAAAGCAAGGCTGACATTTACAATTGGACATCCCTCCCAGAGGGGTCACAGGGAAGAGATGAGGCAATCAGGGTGCAGTATAGCACCAATGATGAAACACACAATTTTCCTCTAGTTCTTTGGTGCTTCCTTCACTCCACTATCATGAACTCAGTTCTACCTTACAACTTGAATTAGACCAGAGCATGCACACTGTTGCAGATAAGAGCCCACAGCACAGGGAATCCAGGATAGATAGACCCCTCAGGGCCAACAATGAGGAGGATTAGGGGAGGGTGGGGGAGAAAGGGGGGATTCGAACACAGGGATCAACCTATAACCCCCTCCCAGGGGGTTGAACAATGGAAAAGTGGTGAGGGGCAACACAAGACAATGTAAGGTATGAAAATAATCATCTATAACTTATCAAGGTTTTGTGATGGAGGTAGGGAGAAGAAATGGGGAGCTGATATCAGGGGCTCAGGTGGGAAGAGAATGCTTTGAAAATGATGATGGCAGCATATGTACAAATGTGCTTGACACACTGGATGAATGTACAGATTGTGATAAGTGATGTAAGAGCCCCCAATAAAAGTATTTAATTAACAAATAAATAAAGACTGAGTGTAAGTAGGAAGAGCATCCACTTAACCTGAATGAACTCAAACAAAAAAATTCAAGCCCCGAGTTGTCATATTGAAGGATTCTGTGGCAAAAAGCAACGGAAAAAGGTGAAAAGAAGATCCAATCATTGAACCACAAGGAACTAGTCAACATTCCGCCATTTAGAGAGGTGGTATGTGAGCAAGAACCAATGGTACTGATGGAAGAACTTAAAGTGGTACCAATGCATTACCCCAAAACTAGCTTCCTGGAACTGATGGAATACCAACTTAAATGTTTCAGCACTCACTCATCTGGGCCAGGAAATTTTGAAGACACTATGTGGCCAAATGACGGGAAGAAATATTTGTGCCCATTCCAAAGAAAGACGGCTCAACATAACAGAACGATATCATTGATATCCCATGCAAGTAAAATTCTACTGAAAATCATCCAAGAATGGTAGCAGTGGTGCATTCATAGGGAACTGCCGGGGGGTTCAAACCTAATTCCGAAGAGGACTTGGAACCAGGGATATCGTTACTGATGTCAGATGGATCATGGATGAAAGCAAAAATACCAGAAAGATGTTTATTTGTGTTTTATTGACTGCTAAGGCATTAGAGTGTAAATCCTAACAAACTATGGGCAGCCTTGAGAAGAATGGGAATTCCAGAACACCTCACTGTGCTCATGCAGAACTTATACATGGATCAAGAGGCAGCGGTGTGAACAGAAGAAGGGAATTCTGCATGGTTGCAAATCTGGAAAGCTGTGTATCAGTGTTGTAAACTCTCACTGCGCTTATTTAATCTGCATTCTGAGAAGCTCATCCGAGAAGTTGGATTATAAGAGGAAAAACGCATCAGGATAGGAGGAAGGCATGTTATCACCTGAAATACTCACATGCCACAACCTTGCTGACTGAAAGTGAGGAGGAACTGAAGCACTTGCTGATGAAGATCAAAGATTGCAGCCTCCAGGATGGATTGCATCTCAATGAAAACAAGATAAACATCCTAACAAGTGAACAAGTTGAAGTTGTCAAGGATTTTGTCTTGCTTGGCTCTATAATCAATCAATGCTTATGGAAACAGCAATCAGGAGATCAGATGCTGCATTGCATTGGGTACATCTGCTGCGCAAGACCTCCTTAGAGTGTTGAAAAGCAAGGAGGTTGTTTTGAGAGCTAAGGTACATCTACCCAAGCCATTGTATTCTCAATTTCATGTGTATGTGAAAGTTGAACATTGGCTAAGGAAGACCAAGGAAGAATTTATACATTTGAATTATGGTGTTTGTGGAGAATATTGAAAGTACCATAGACTGCCAAAAGAACAAACCAATCTGTCTTGGAAGAAGTACAACCATAATGATCCATGGAAACAAAGATAGATTTATTTCATTTACGTTGGACATGAGGTCAGGCGTGACCAGTCCCTGAATAAGGGGCAGAGAAAAAGAGAAAGGCCTGCAAGGAGATAGTGACTAAACACAGTGACTCCAACCGTGGACTCACCATGAGAACAATTGTGAGGAGGGTGCAGAACAGGGCGGAGTTTCATCCTGTTGTACACTGGACTCAATGGCACCCAACAACAACAGCTTCCGGCTGTGCACAGCAAGTGCCTAGTGTCGGACTAGCACAGCAACAATCCCATGGCCCTCTTTCCCATTCAATCCATGGGTAGCTCAAGGCCATAGTTCATCATGGCTGATGGAAGCAGACCCTAAGAAACTGTTATGTTCTATTTTAGGCAAATGTATTACCCTTTGGGGGAGATCGTGGAAATTGTGTAATAATAGAAGGCAATGTCTTCAACTAACTGAATGTGTCTTCAATGATAGAACTTTAGACTCTAATAAGTTCACTTTTATTGTTGTCAATTGCTATCTAGTTGACTCCAACTCACACTGTCCCCATAGAGAACAGAATGAAATGCTGTGTGGTTCTGTACCATCTCCATAACTGCTCGTGTGGTGGAGTCCATTAAGTGGTCACTGTGTATTTGGAGTGCCTTCCAACTTAGGGGGTGGTCATCTACCACTATATCAGACAGTGTTCTATTGTGATCCATAGGGTTTTCACTGATGAACTTTCATGATTAATTTTCTAGGGGTTTCTTTCTAATCTGCTCTGGCCTGGAAGATTAGAAATTAAAATCTGTAAACCATTGTTAACCCAGCTGGCCTTTGGAATGCTGGTGATGTAGATTCCAGCAACACAGCAAAACACAAGCCACCACAGTACAACACAGAGACAGATGGAGCAACATTAAAATGTGTTGTTACGCCAAGTTGATACATGTGGCCTATATAAGGCCAACACTGAATAAATAATTCAAAGGAACACATGCAAATGACATTAGGAAAAATATGTCTACTTGAACATACTCTAGAAATTGGTGTAGAGAAGGCATAAGTAGGAGGAACAGCTCACATATAACTGTTGCTGTACATGAACAAACATTAATTTTAAACAGAAATTAAAACACAGCGTCTGTGGCTCTCAGAACAAAGTATAAAACCTTAAGGGCTGAAGTACCCAGTACACAATCAAAAAATTCTCTCACCGGCCCGCAATCATTCATTCATTCTGTAAGAGTCAACTGAGCATTAGTCCTTTGTCAAGCTCCTTTCTACATGCTGGGAATAGAATTTTTTTTTTAAAGAAAAAAGGACCCGCACTTAAGAAATTGCTGCCTTGGGAACCTGCATGAGTGGGCCCGAGAAGGCAGTGAAGGAGTGTGATATTGGGGGTCCAGAAGAAGACAGATCTGGCATTCCTGTCGGCAATTTTGGAAGTCCCAAATGTAATAAACTAGAGTCCATTTTTCAAATACAGGATCTGCTTTTAAAATTTAAATCACTATTCATAAGATGTACTTTGGATATGCTAATACAGGTAAAGAGTCAGGGTCCACCAGATTTTCTTCAAATTTGTGGGACTGAGAATGTGTATTCAGGGGCATAAAAGAAGCAACTTGTAGGCTCAGCATACCAGATGTGAAATGTTTAAGTCCCTCTTAAGTTTTACAACCAAGAATCCATGGAGATAGAACAAGCCATGGAGAAACAAACAATTTTACAGTGACTGACATGATACATGTTCTTGGATAAGAATAAAAATCCATTTTATAAGGACAAACAACCTAAAACTACATTAAACTCCGAGGCAGAGTGTGTTAGAAGCATTTCAAGACAGTTATTTTAAAAGACACATCAACACACATTGAGAACACCTTAGACCTGGAGTAAGTGAAAGTTTCTAGTCTGCTGAAGCAATTACACCTCCCCCGTCACAGCAGCAGCAGCAGCAGCAATGGTGGTGTAAGCAAGGGCATTACTTTGAGGACAAAGGTGTGTCTGACACAAGCCACGGCATTTTCAGTTGCCTCAAACGACAGCCCAATGTACTGTCTTTCATTTTTCTATTCCTAGAAGTACCCAAGCACTGTGATTTATATTGAAAGCCCAAAGTATAGGTCATTTCGTTGAATAGTGTTGGTGAATTCTATAATATTTCTATACAAATTGTAAAGAATTTAAACAAAGCTAACCAGTTATCTATCTATGGCAATACAGATCACATAACTTGCAAAGTGTTATCTGACACTGCAGAAACTTAAATTCAAGTGTCCTATAGAAGACCTGGATTTGGGTGTATGTATGAGAAAAACTTTGCTAACTATCCAACAATGTTGCAGCAATACATTGACAGGGAGCTTCAAGAAGCTCAGGCCAGAGTCAGAAGAGGACATGGAATAAGGGATGTGCATTGCTGATTTCAGATGGATCTTGGCTGAAAACAGAGGATACTAGAAAGATATTTCCTTTCATTTTATTGACTATGCAAAGGAATTAATTTGTATGGATCATACCAAACTATGGCTAACCTTGCAGCCTTAAACCTCTCTGGGGCAGTTAAACTCTTCCATGGGGTGTTGTTATCAAGTTAATGTCCTATGGGGTGAGAATCGAGGTAATGGCAGCAGATATTGACAGGCATTCCCTTGCACAAGGCTGAAGTTGTCAAGGATTTTGTCATGCTGGTACGCACAATCAATGTTCATGAAGCAACAGTCAAAGATGAAAAGGTGAGTTGTATTAGGTAAATCTGCTGCCCCAAACTATAAAGAGTATCTAAAAGCAAGGATGATACCGAGGACTAAGGAGCATGTGCCTCAAGCCAATGTATTTTCAATCGCCTCATATGCACGTGAAAGTTGGACATTGAATAAGGAAAACAAGAGTCCATGCATTTGAATTGTGGGGCTGGAGAAGAATATTGAAAGTCCCTTGGCAATGGGGCAGCAGGGGAAGCAGAGCAAAGGAAAATGAGCTGATTCCAGGAACCCAAGTGGAAGGCGAATTTTGAGAATTACGAGGACAACGAATGTATAAGGGGGCTTTACTCAATTGATGCATGTATGCATTGTGATAAGAGTTGTATGGGCCCCAATAAAATGATTTATTAAATTAAAAAAGACAAAGTCAGGGTGTATACATTCAAATCTACCTATGTTTTCAAATGCTAATTTTTTAAGAATAAGGGGTTTTGTTTTTTAAGTAAATCATTTTACAAAACAAAACCAAAAAAAGTACCTTGGACTGCTAAAAGGGCAAACTGATCTGTATTGGAAGAAGTAAAGCCAGAATACTCCTTTGGGACAAAGATGGCAGGAAACTTTGTCTTACATATTTTGGGCATATTGTCAGGAGAGACCAATCCCTGGAGAAGGACATCCTGTTCGGTAAAGTGGAGGGCATCACAAAAAGGGGAAGCCTCTCAGCGAGATGGCTTGATGCCATAGCTGCAGCAATGGGCCCGGGCATAGCGACCACGTTAAGGATGGTGCGGGACTGTGCAGGGTTTTGTTCTGTTGTGCATAAGATCGCGCGGAGTCATAACAGACTCAATGACACCCACCACCACCACCACTTGCACATTTACTCTTGATCCCAATGTAATTTGACTTCTACCCACAGTTCTACAGAGAGCATCTTTTTTCTAAAATTATATATGCACTTAAGTCATTAAATTGCCTGGACACTATGCTAGACATGCTGGTCAACGTCCTACTATACAACTTCTAGATGAAAGTGGCCAATCCCCCACCCTTCTGAATGAACATACTGTGGCTTGAACCTATTGTGTACAAGCTCCAGTAAGTAGATCTGGCTGTGTTCTCTACCAAATCACCCCCCACCAAGGAACTTCACAAATCAGTCACCACAAACTTATATTTGTTCTAAAAGAAGGCAACTTGGTTCAGTATTTTACACCCTGGCTGAGTCCTTTCTGACCATGGACCAGGGTTGTGAAGAGCCTAGCTAATATGCAGAATACGCTGGAAATTGAAATGTTGCAGAAGTGGTTAGGTTAAAATTTATTACCCTATCATTTTATCTTCCTTATTATCCACTTAATTTTGTTCTAGTTTTTAATATGTTTTTTCTTTTCAATTGAGATTTTTATCTGTTTTGCTTTGTTATTCTTGTTAGTTTTTGTTTGATTGTTTTTAATGTTTTCCTTGATATGAAATCCAGGACAGCTGTGGATGGATGGCTTCGCCAGTAACTGGATGAATGGTTCCTTGACGGTGTGGCACAGGAAGGTGAGGGAAAAGGGAGCTAAGAACGCTTACAAAAGTGAAGAAAATGTTCTAAAAGTTATTGTAATGATGATTGTACAATTCTCCTTAATGTGACTGAACTGTTGATTCACATGATATGTGAATGTATGCCAATAAAGCTATTACAAAACATAAAGGCCGCCAACCATAGTGTTGGCCAAAAAAGGTGTGACTTGTGTGCAGTCTCTCTCTCTCTCTCTCTCTCTCTCATGTACACACACACACACACACACACACACACACAACAGTTTTGCCAAGTTTTCTCTCTCAAATATTAAAATCAATGGGAAGTTAGCAAGTTGGTGAGAAGACAGTGGACCCATTGGAGGCCGTGAGAAATTGGGACAAATTTAGCCACTATGGCCATACGTGAAGCAAGCAGAAAGTGATTTCCTGAGGACAGATAAGGAAACAGCTAGTCAGAAGTGACCCCTGAGAAAAGTGGGAAGAATTGCTCTGGTTTCTGGCAGCACTCAAGCTTCCAGTGGCCAGTCTTTAGGAAGTCCAGTTACGTTCAAGTTTTTGTTCTTAAACTAACATGAAATTCCATAAATTATATTCTTTATATAAACGTTGAGTGGATTTATTCCCTTACAGGATCCTTTGAGTCCCTATTTTATGAGATCTCTTCATAACAGTTTGCATGACCGAACACTGCTCCTTATTGACAATTCTTCCCATCTTGCTTCTGACCGAAGTTTCCCTTCTATTGCTTTGTGCATTTTGTTGCATTTTGGTCTTCTCTCAGGGTATCTATGCTCTGCCAATCCCACAAATATTAATGGACATGACCGACACTCACCTTCTCAACTCTCCAATAGCTGTAAATGTTCAATACAAGTCTTAATGTGACTAATGTGTCCATTCGGATATGACTGGCATTTATTAAAATAATTTCTTAGTTATTACTCATATGACTTTACATTTCAATTTCAAAGGGTAATTTGAATTATTGTAGGAAATGCCTATTACCAAATTCTCAAAATACAGCATATTAATGCATAATGACAACTCTTCAACCAAAGACCTGATAAAGATATCATGATAGATCAATTTACTGCCAAAATATAAAATAACCTGTATTTGTGTCATCTGTTTAATTTTGTTCTATAGATTTTGTTTTGTCATAGACAGGAACATAGTAATTTCATTTTTATAATGAAAAGTTTACATATCAATTATTAGAACAAGTCAATTGTGAATTGGGAAAATCATTATATAATATAGTACTTCAAAAAATTGTGTAAAAATGGAGTTAAAAGATAATAGATTTTTTCCCATAAACCATTTGAAACCCTGTTTATGTATTATGTGTTGGTGTGTGCGAGAAACACAGTAACATCTTCATTTAACAGACAAAAAAACAGAAATACAAGAAAGCATAGTTTGCCCAAGGAACCCAGTTTCCTCGTGGCAGAGCTGGCCTATAATTGTTTGTCCAACACTCTTCCCACTACACCATCAACTTCTTTCACACATAGCAGAGGAAAATGACCAGAGCTGGACAGGGGGGCATTTATTCTCTCTAGAGACTCATGCTCTATTATAGTACTTTTCTCCCGCTAGAGTCCTGTGCATGTTAGCCTGGAAGCAGCTCTTCTGAGAGCAGGAGTGTGAGAAAGGCAAACTAACACCTTCTATTTCATGAGCTCAGAAGAACTCCGGTTGCCCTCTCTAGTGTAGCCAAGACAGATGCTGAGAAATAGCAAGATTTTGATGCAAGAGTGTGAAGTTCCAGAGTCATGATCTCACTACAGAAAGAAAAGTAGGGTGAACTTTTCATCATAATCAATATTAGTCTGGGTGTGAAATATATTACAATTAGAAAGAGTGGTGACAGATAAAAGATAGTGGAAAGTATGCTAAATTCAGGCATGAGAAAATTGCCCTTAAGTACCATGTTTAAACATAACTAGCTTTTCAAGGTCCCCGCAGTTCAACTAGAATCTGCTCCCTTAAAGATTGCACGGAGCAAACGATCTGGAGTTGCTCTACTCGATTAGGGTTGCTGTAGGTAAAATTGACTTGTCAGCTCCTAACAAGAGCATAGGTTCTGTATCTATGTATGCAGATACGCATGGCAAAGAGATCAAGTGACATTTTGCATTTGGTAAATCTGGTGCAAAAGATGTCTTTGAAGCATTAAAAAGCAACGATGTCACCGAGAGGAATACGTTGTGTGTGATCCAAGTCATGGTATGTTCAATTGCGTCACCTGCATGGGAAAATGGGATAATAAATAAGGAAGACTGCAGACAAATGGATGCCTTTTCATTATGCCATAGACTTCCAGAAGGAACAAATCCATCTCAGAAGAAGGATAGCCGTGCTACCCCTTAGAAGCACAGAGAGCAAGACTTCGTTCCTCATACTTCGGGCATAGCAACGATCATGAAGATGGCCCAGGGCCAGACAATGTTTCCTTCCACTGTACATAAAGTCACTCTAAGTTGGAGCCAAGTGAGTGGCACCTACCAGTAACATGTGTGTGCATACTTACGGAAGCACGGATATTGCTGTGGTCAGGTGCCACGGAGTCACTTCCTACTCAAAATGACCCTGTGCACCACAGAATGAAATCATCCTCTTAATGATGGGTATGTTTGAGACTATCGCTGTAGTCACCGTGTCAATCCATCTCCTTGACATTCTTCTGAAATCTCAGTCACAGAGCTTCCAGCAGAAGGATTTGTAGAGAGAAAGGAGCAGAAACCGTGAACACAAGGAGAATGCAGAATAAGTGATAAGACATGGAGGGGGCCGCAATGCATGACCTGAAATAACATGTGTTGAATTGCTGAATGTAAAAACTACCCTGTCAATCCTCATCTAATTCACAATAAAAAGTTATTTTCTAAAAATTAATACCGTGTTCCTGGAGGGATAGCAGAAATCGTTCCACCATCAAGGACCTTAGAAAAGTAGGTGGAGAGGCCCCCACACCTACTCCCTTCAAAAAAGTGTGTGATTAAAGCAAAAAAATCTGCCGCTTAAGGATAGCATTTCCAAATTTTCATGTTCAGCTTTTGTTGAAGGGTCGATGAATCTTTGATAAAAGAACACAGACTTTTTAAAAGTTATGACAATGTTACAAAAAAGAACTCGTCCCTCTCTAATGAGCAGGAAAGCGTTCTCTGGAAAGTCAACAGAAGACAAAATAACCAAAAGATGAGGGAGCCTCTGAACTGCAAATTCACTAAAATTCCGTGGTGAATGCAAAATTCCTGTGCAGTCAGCTCATGTAACATCATTTGTATCTGATCTCTTCACATGCAGGATAAAGTCAACATTTCTCCTCAGATAACCAGTGCCCACAGCCAAGACGTGACATCTAATCAGCGGCTAACTTATTAACCCTCAAGAATGGGTTACAATGCTCTTTTACTGACCAAGTTTACTGATCACATGGAGACTGGTGGAACTGCCAAATTTATGGCCTTGAGTCATTCTCGGGGTCCAAAAATTAACTCACCCCTGATGGCTCAATTTTCAGCTAAATAATAGTCAGGTCTCTAATGGGAACAAGAGCACTCGTGAGATAAGATACACACACCTTAGAATACCCAACCATTGGAGAAGGGCTGCACTCACCCAAGGACCACATTCAGTAGGGTTACGGAAGGAGGAGGAATGGAAACATGTGGAGGGAGTGATGAGGTATTGTGGGGGTTACAATGAATTAGACACAGCAAAAGGGGTATGAAATGTTGAATGGAAAACTGACCTGCTCTGTAAACCTTCACCCCCATGTTAAGAAGGGTGCTGTTGTGGATGTTTTTTAATATGTTCTTTTACTGCCTCATACTTTGTGTCTTCTTTTCTACTCCCAGATTCAGCTCTCAGGTCTGAATCAAGTTTCTTCCTTCAACTCCAACTTCAAGCCTTTCTTCTTCTGTAAAAATCTTAGACATTCTCCCTGCCCTGATTCTGGGCATATTTCCCCCAACTATTCTCTTCTACCCTCCATTTTCAAAGATGGTAAGTGACTCGTGTTCCCAAAAATATGTATTGAAGGACTAGAGCATGTATATGTGTATGTTATTATGTTTGAAAATAGATTCTGTGTTATGTTAATGAGGATGAGACCTAACTGAACCTGAACACTTTTGTGTTATAAAAAAGGGCAGAATAGACACACACGTGAGAAGACAGACAATAGAGACAAATACAGCTACAAGCCCAGGAGGGCATGGGACTTCTAGGACACTTTAGAAGCTGGAATAGACAAGAAAGGGCCTCATCCTGCAGCAGTGGTTCTCAGCTTTCCTAATGTCGCAACCCTTTCATACAGTTCCTCATGTTGTGGTGACCCCTCAACTAAAAAATTATTTCGTTGCTCCTTCAGAACTGTAATTTTGCTACTGTTATGAATCTGGGATCCCTGTGAAAGGGTTGTTCAACCCCCAAAGGGGTCGTGACCCACACTTTGAGAACTGCTATCTCAGAGGGCTATACTGAATTTGGACTACTTGCCTCCTAACATTGAGTAAATACATTGATCTTCCTTAAAGGCACGTAGTCGGTGGTATTCTCTGTTACAGCAGCCCTCAGTAAGACCAGGTATCCAAGAACTCTCAAATTTGCCATACTATAGCCTCACATTTTTAAATTATTCTACCCTTCACTGTGATATCAAATCTTCTACTCTTTGGGCCCCTCCACTCAGACTCCACTGATGCCAGCACTCCAAATCCCACAGGGTTCTTCCACCGGGAGGTTGCCAAGAAACCCTTCCTCTGCCAGACTTTGGCCAGCATATTAAAGCCCGCACACAATACAGTCACTCTGAGCTTGCCTGAAGAGGGGTCTTCAGTCTCCACACATCGCAGGAAGTTTAATGGAATCGAAACTTTTCAAAGGCCTACGGGAATGATGTCTCTCCTTGGAGACTGTCCCTAACACCCCAATTCACCACAATCCCAAGCCTCAGGCAAGCAAGGAATTCATTCACCTTTTGTATTTTTGTTATTTGTATCACTTTTTGATAGACTGCTGTGGTTATAGTCTGCAAAATACCTGGAATCTGATGTCTGCCCCTAAAATCTGACTATTGGCAGAGTTTTCAATAACACTCGAGTACAACTTTAGAAATTTCAGGAATTCTTTATGTAAGTAGACAATAGGTTGTTCTCTTAAAATGCACTGGATTGAATTCTCTTATTTGGTACAGTTTCACTAACACAGATAGATTATTTTCACTGTAAGTTCAGTGCAGTCATTGTGAGGACTGGGAGGGTATGTTGTGTCTCTTCACGCTGAGGCGTCTACTGAATCACTTTCCAAGACACTTTATTTAGTAATACATTATGTTTATCACCTGCCCACTAGCTAAAAGTTAAGCTCCAACAAGGTTAGGAATTTGTCTTTGCTTATGAATAAATATAATGGGTCTATAGTTCTTCTTGAAACAACTTTAAGTCCAATAGACAGTTGCTGAATTAATTTATAAATTTATCCATGAAAGTTTATCCTAAATGCTTTGGGACTTGGCAGCTCAAACAAGATATACTCTTACATTTTTTGAATTGAGAATTACTTTAGGGAATTTGAATAAAGATTAAAAAGAGAATACAAGTGTACCATTCTAATAGTATAAATTATTGTATGAGGAATAGGAAATATAGTATTTTTTGTGATTCTATATTTATTCTCAATACCCACCAGAGGGGGAAATTCCAGAAATACAATAAGTCACTTTGTTGGATTACTTTTCCTTTCATTCTTTCAAACAGGAAAGCTAGAGCTGGAAGATTTCAAACACCAGCAGTATCATCCAAGGTAAAGAAGTGTAAGTGAAGCTCAGGACAGACTAGGAAGACAAAATCGTTGGTTCTGGTCTAAAGAATTTGTCAGTGAAAACATTGTAAATAGCAGCAGAACACTGACTTATATAGTGCCAGAAGATGAGCCCCTCGGGTCAGAAGGCACTCAACATGTGAATGGGGAAAGCTGCTCCTCAGAATAGTTGGCCCTGCTGATGTGGATGGAGCAAAGCTTTGGGGACCTTCATGTGAGAACGCCTGAAACTATCCATTAATGACTAGAACCTGGAATTATGAAGTATGGATCTAGAAAAATCGGAAGTCATCAGAACTGAGACGAGATGCACAAAGAGTGTTACCCTGGGCATTAGGGAGGTGAAATATATTGATTTTGACCATTTGGAATCAAACAATCATATGGTTTACTATGCCAGTATGACAAATTGAGGATGAATGGCAACACAATCATCATCAAAAAGGAATTTCCAAACCCATCTTGAAGTGCATGCTGTGTGGGATAAGAATATATCTCTAGGTTAATAAAATTATTATTTAAATAGAAACATCAACAACTAAAGCCCATGATAAGGAAATTGAAGAATTCCACCAACTTCTTTCAATCTGAAATTGGCCAAGGTTTCAATCAAGTTGCATTCATAATTATTGGGGAAAGAAATGCAAAAGTTGAAAACAAAAGAGGAACGGTAGTTGGAAAATGTGGTCTTGGTGAGAGAAGTTATTCTGGAGATAACATTATAAAATTTTGCAATATTGACAGTGTCCTAATCACAAATACATTTTTTCTTTAACAGAAATGGAAAGTATACACATGGGCTTTGCCAGATGGGAACACAGAAATCAAATTACGCACATCTTTAGGAAGAGGCGATGGAGAAGCTCAATATCATCAGAAAAAGCAAGGTCAGGAATCAACTGTGGATCAATTGCAAGTTCAGGTTAAATCTTAAGAAAATGAAAACAAATCCACATGAGTCAAAAATACAATTTCTTTTTATATCCCACCTGAATTTAGAGACCATCTCTAGAACAAAGTTGACGCATCATACATTAACGATGGAGACATAATGGGATGACATAAAAAAACATCAGAACTGAAGAAAGCAAAAAGTCATTAAATACATAGGAAAGAATAATGAGCCATTCAAGATTTTTAAAAGAGCAATCCTTACCCAAGGACAATGTACAGAGCATTAGGATAGAAAGAAAAATGGAAATTGGAAGTACAGAGAAGAAGTGGGACAGGTGATGCTATATGGAGAGAATTGCAACAGATATGTTGAAGCAAAATGTGTATTTCACTATTAAATGTAAAACTGATTATCTGCTCTGTAGACATTCACTTAATTCGCAATATAAAGTTAAAAGAAAAAATTGGTACAGAAAGAAAAGACAAAAGTGGATGCTCTAAGAGACTCTGAAACTTGCTCTTGAACATGCAGTCTTAATATTGGGTACCATGAGTCACCTCTGACCGACAGTGACCCTATGCACAACAGAACAAAACATGACACAGCCCTGCACCATCCTCACAATTATTCCTATGCCTGAGCCCCTTGATGCAGCCACTGTGTCAATCATGTTGTTGAGGGCCAATCCTGAACCATTTCATGAGGCTGCATCTGATCAAAAATTAATGAAATTGCAGGCTGAAGTTCAAATAGCAGTGAAGGAATTAATGAAAACAAGATTCCAGGAATTTATGGAGTACAAATGGAGTAGTTCTAAAAACTGATGCAGTTCTTGAAGCACTCACTCACTAGCCTATACCAAGAAACTTTGAAGACAGCTACCTGGCCAACCGACTAGTAAGGACCTGGATTTGTGCCCATTCAAAAGAAAAGTGAACCAACAGAATAGGAAAATTATCTAACCATATCATGGATGTTACTTGATTTATTAACTGCTTCATTGATTGTAGATCCCAGTAAGATTGAATCCTTGACAACTCAGATGTTTTTCTTCATTTATCATGATTGTGTTAGTCTGGGTACATTAGTGAAACAAATTCACAAAACTCATATAGATAAGAGAGAGTTTTATATAAAGGGTAAGTGCACATCAAGAAAACATCCCATCCTAGTGCTGCCCAAACCCACAAGTCCAAGATGAGCCATTAAAGCCTATGTCCAACACCAATCTACAAAGTACTCCTCCATCTCACAAAACACACGCAATGATACCAACTGCAGGAAGGAAAGCCAAGTCAGTGAATGTGTAAGCATCTCAGCACTGACAGGGGTCTCCATATGGCTGCTCCAGCACCCTGGGCTGCATCGGGGTAGGTCCATGTGGCTCTTCCTCAGGGATGTCTTGCAGGAAGTCAGCCTTGCCAGCTGAAGCAGGGAACTGGCTAAGGCAGCTGCACCCTGGTCAGACCATCAGAAAGCAAGAGACCCTACAGCTAGAAAGGCGAGGCTCACCAAGCCATTTATCCCTCCACCCTTCAATTAACCCCACATGTGTTTATCGGCCAGGTTGGCACAATAAACTAACTACCTCAATGATGTAATGTTTTGGTCCCACTGAACTGCAATCCATATTGCAGGCTACCCGTCCTTGACCTTCATTAGCAAGTGTTTCAAGTCCTCACTTTTCAGCAGTCAAGTTTGTGTCATCTGCATATTGAAGTTTAATAAACCTTTCTCTAATCTTGACGCTGTGTATTTCTTCATGTAGTCCATCTTCTCAGATTATCTGTAAGTGCACATATTGAAGAGTGAAGAAAGGATACAACCCTGACACAGCCCTTTCTTGACTTTAAACACTCAGTCTACCTTTGTTCTGTTTGAACCACTACCTCTTGGTCCATGTATGAGTTCCACATGAGCACGATGAAATGTTCTGGAATTTGAATTCTTCTCAATGCAATCCATAATTGCCTATGATCCACACAGTCTAATGTCTTTTCAAAATAAATATTTTTTTAGTATTCTTCTTCAGCCAAGATCCATCTGATGGCAGCAGTGTTCCACATCTTTTTCTGAATCAGGCGTGAATTTTTGGCTGCTTGCTGTTGATGTAATTCTGTAACCGTTACTGAATGATCTTCAGCAATACTTTATTTGCATGTCATAGAAATAATATTGTTCTATTGAGCACTCTGTTGAGTCACATTTCTTCAGATTGTGTACATATATAGTCTCGTTGAGTCAGCTGACCAAGAAGCTGTCTTTCAGATTAATTGGCATAGGTGAGTGAGTGCTTCCAGTGCTTCATCAGCGAGTTGAAACATTTAAATCGGTATTCCGTCAATTGTTGGACCATTTGCTTGTTGCTAATGCCTTCAATACAGTTTGGACTTTTTCCTTCGTGATCATATGTTATCTCTTGAAATGGTTACATTTGAATACTAAGGTGCTCCTGATCCAAGTCGTGGTATTTTCGATCACCTCATACACATGTCGAAACTGGGTATTGTGTAAGGGATACTCATGAAAAATCAAGGCATTTGGATTGTGTGCTGATGACAAATATTGAAAGTACCATGGACTGCCAGAAAAAGAAACAAACCTGTCCTAGAAGAAATACAGCCAGATGCTCTTTATAATCCTAGGATCAAGAGACTTTGTCTCACGTCCTTTAGACATGTTATCAGGACAGACCAGCACCACGAATGGTAAAGTGGAGGGGCAACATAAAAGAGAAAGACACTCAATGAGATGGACACAGTGACTGCAATAAAAAGCTCAAACCTATCAACAATCTTGAGGATGGCTCCGAACCAGGCTCCGAACCAGGTCTTCTTTCGCTCATAGATTTGCTATGTGTTGGGAGGGATCTTATAGCACCAAATGAACAACAGCACCCTTCATATAACATAATTCAAAATCAATTGCAGCTGTACATTGACAGACATTAACTAAAAATCAAGGCAAATTCAGAAGAGCACAGGAACAAGGGCTATCAATGATGAGATCAGATAGATTTGGGCTCAAAACAGAGAATACCAGAAAGATATTAATTGTGTTTTATTGATGATACAAAGGCATTCCACTATATGGATCATAACAAACTATAATGGCATTTAAATTAATGGCAATTTCCAAACACTTCATTGTGTTCATGAGGAACTTGTATATAGACCAAAAAGCAGTCATTTGAGGTCACTTCATTGTATAAAATCTAGAAAGGTGTGTGTCAGTGTTATATCTATTCATGATACCTCTTCAATCTGCATACTAAGTAAATAATCCAATAAATTGGGCTGTATGAAGAAGAACATTACACCAGGATTAGAGGAAGGCTCATTAACAACCTTTGATATGAAGGTGACACAACCTTGCTTGCTGATACCTCCAAGGGCTTGAAAGGTGGACTCTATGAAGATCAAAGACTACAGTCTTCAATATGGATGACAACTCAGTGTAAAGAAAACAAAAATCCTCACAACTGGACCAATAGACAACATCATGACAAATAGAGAAAAGTTTACTCTGTCAATTATTTCATGTTGCTTGGAATCACAATCAATGATCAGGGAGCAGTAGTCAAGAAGTCCAGTGATGAATTGCATTGAGCAAATCTGCTGGCCAAGATTTCTTTAAAGAGCTTTAAAGTAATGATGATGCTTTAAGGTGTGCCTTGAAGTGGACTATGATGAATCTCACCCAAGCCATGTAGTTTCAATTACCATATATCTATGGGAAATCTGGATAATAAACAAAGAATATTATAGAAAATTTGATACATTTGAATTATGGTGTTTGAAAAGATTACTTTATGTGGGAATCAACTAGGAAGAGAGTGTATGTGGACAAACTCTCAATATTCATGCATGAAAGAGAATGGGAGACCAGGACTTCATGATAGTGGGTTGGAGATACATCCCACTCACAGTCTCCTAAATAAAAGTTATTCCCCACAATGTCCCCCTGTCAGGGAAGCCAGCCCCTAACAAATCATCACAGGTCCGGTAGTGCAGTTGTACAGTGATAATAAGTAAAGATTATAATAAAGTCATAGAGAGCATGAGAGATAGAAGAGAGATTGAAATAATGGAGTCAGACACATTTCATGGTGTTATGCTCACCTTAGCCCTGCTCAGTGGTCCACGTGAAGATGGGAGACCAGATGGCAGGAGAGAGGGGAAGGGGAAGGAGGACAAAGGGAAGGGACTAAGGGAGCAAGGATGAGAGAGAGGCAGGGAGAGCCAAGAGCCAGGGAACACGAGGGGAGAGCTCTTTATTTCTAACCCTGGCTTATATATCTTTGGGGAGCATGCAAGCCCCCTAATTACAGGTAAAGACACAGGTCACAGGAAGGGGAGGGATTGGTGCATACATGTGACAAGATGGGCGAATCCTAGACACAGGATGACAGCCTAGCTTTGGATGTCACTGAGCAGGTTTGACCTGTTCTCTGGCTCTCCATGGAAACCATTATCAGAAGGGTGTGACCCCCACCTATAGTGGACCAGACAGCAATCAGAATGCCTTCAGGGAGAATATCTCTAAGCATCTGCCTTCCCACCATGTGCTGGAAAATAGCCTCTAATATTTGACATATCTTTGGGGGAGACAAAGCTGGGGGAAAGTCTCTTTATAATTGTACATCTCCCCATGATAATCCCAATGTTAAGAATCTACTTGCAAGAACATGGTTACTACCATATTGCTTGACGGTCACTTGATTGAAGGCTACTTGCCTGAAGGTTGTCTGCCATCAAGAGCAATCAAATCCTATTGTCTGTCCACACCTCAGGAGGGCCCACTCTCTTCAGATAAGGATAATAGATTGTACCCCTGGAAAACCATGCAAAGACACCTAAGGTCAAGCTAGCTCAGAAATGACCAAGATTATGCAGCCATCTTGACTCTAGAATCCACCATCTTGTTAAGTATGTGCCTTCCTGTTACATGTACATCTCTAGTGTCTCCCCTTCCTATTGCGTGTATACCCCCTGCCTGTCCCCTTCATGTTATTATGTGTATCCCTCTAATACAATACCTTCCTGTTACATATGTGCTTTCTGTGGCTTATATGCCTGAGATTACATAAACTCATGAGAGAATACAGTACTCTCTCAATCTGGTTCTAGTCTCCATCAGAAAAGGTGAGCCCTTGCATGCTTTATCTCATGTCTCTTTAATGTACTCCTCAATTACACAAGTGCCTCCTTAGGGCCCATCAGATGGGTGGCTGGATCCCAAAACCTTGGACTTTCTTTGGGAAGTAAGGTCAGAATGTTCACTAGAAGCAAGTCTGGCAATTCACATACTTTGAACATGTTATAAGAGGAGAGACCGATCCCTGGACAAGAACATCATTCTTGGTAAAGGGTCAATGAAAAAGGGAATGGCTCTCAGTAAGACAGACGGACACATTGGCTGCCCCAATGGGCTCAGAGATAACAATTATAAGAATTTCAACAAAAAAAAAAGAATTTCAGAAGACCAGGCTGGATTTCATTCTGGTTTACATTAGACTTCGATTTAAAAATCTATTTGATGTCACCTAACAACAATAATAGACTAGCTGGTCTCATACTGTTTCCACCTGTACTTCTACCAAATTATAAGCTTGAAGAATTGGCTTTATTGATTCGATTCCTTCAGCTATTTAATGAGCACACAATAGATCTTTCTTGCAATGAGTTGCAAATAGATAGTGATACAAGTATCAATGAGAACTTAAATGAAAGGAACAAAATGAATAGTTTAAGACATTTCTAAATGAGTGGTATAGTAGAAAAAAGTCATGTTCAGCATCCCTCTGTTCTATAACTGTTTTTAATAGTTCACTTATATTTGCTCTCTGTTTCTCTGTGTATAAAATAGAGATTACAATGTATCTTCCACACTCCTCTGGGTTATACTGACAAATCATTATCAATTTAAATTTCCATACAACAGAAAGACAAATATTATATTTACTTATTAATATGAACTACCTAGAACATAAATGTATAAAGAATTTAGTAGTGGCTACCAAGAGTGGAAAGGATTAAGAAAAGGAAAACATTGTTTATGAACCATTTTCTGTTTACAATGATAGAAAATATAAAAATGAACAACAGCAATAATTACAAAGCATGGATGACGTGGGAGTTACATAATCATTTGTCAATTTGAGAGGATAAAGAGTGAAGGGGTGGAGTCTAGCCGATCAATCAGGTGATAACCAATGAGGCCTCTGTGTGGGCATGGCCTTCTCCTGAGGATTCTAGGAACTCCTGATTTTCCTCCTTGGAGGCAGGAGACACTCTCTCTTGGTTCACTCCCTGCAAGACATTGCTGAGAAGAAGCCACATGAAGCTTCTCTGAGGCAGTCAGGGTTTTGGAGTTGTAGGAGCTATGTGGAGACCCCTGCCAGAGCTGAGATGTTTACAACAGTACTGGATCCACAAGACTTCCCACCCACTGATGGGATCTTCCTGCATTCGGCATCATTGCGTGTGCTTTATGAATCTGAAGAGGACTTTATAGATTGGTATTGGACATACAGACTAATATCAGACTTAAGGATTTGATCTGGACTGGACTGGGATGTTTTCTCAATATTCAATTTCTCTTGTAGATAAACTTTTTTCTGATACCCAGAGGAGTGTGTCTATGAATTTGTTTCTATAGTCTACCCAGACTGACACGGATGATGTAATTAGTGTCACTGTATTGTACATGTGAAAAATGTTGAATTAATGAATGGTATCTATATTATTCTTACCATAATAAAAGAAATGGTATACAGGATATTACTGTTCTATATTGTTCTTCCAAGATCTACTAGGTGCATATGCCATATCAAATAATCTTTGAATTCCCAAAATAAAAAGAGACAAGGGAAGCATTGTGGCTGACCTGTCAATAAATCTCCCAGCATCAATAAAGATTATGACCAGAAGCAGCAACCAAAATTCACTCAAAGAAAGACCTTCACCCAAGCTGTCGCTCTCAGGGCCTCAAAGCCAGGTGATGTCCGTTTTCAATGACTGCCACAGTCATAATAAAGGCAGCGAGTGTGTTCAGACATCCCTTAAAAACCCAGGAGTCATAAGGAGATAAGTACTCTGAATTGAGAGAATGATCCTACCGCCCTAAATACACGTGTCAAAACCCTTCCTACTTGAAGAATCCCATTCGTTACCTATCACAAAGCAGCTGGTCTTCAAATTCAGCCTTGTCGCCTAGCTAGGTAGATAGCTACCTTGACTTCTGGTCGATAATGAAAAATTGTCATGCACTGTTCTCTCCTTTAGTCTAAGAATCCTATAGCATTTTTTCTGCTTGGCATTTTCTGGAGGTATATAAGTGTGCTATTCCATCCTTCTGTTCAGTAAATATTATCAATGTGTTCAATGTGTTAACTAAAATGCAGGCTCTGCGGATGAAGAATAAATGGAAACAGGCCCAGCAATGGCCTCTCTGTGACTCTAGACTCATGGGGATAAAGACATTCATTGGATGACTACAGAAAGAGATATTAAACTGCATTTTTTGCTCTGAAGACATAAACAGAAGTAAATGATCATATCTGGATACAGAGGAGATTCCCCAGAGGAAGGAGTATTTATCATCAATATGAGGAATTAAAATTATCAAGTGAAGTAGAAAAGAATTCACACAGGGCAATACCATGTTCCAAGTCCCTGTGGTAGGAGGGAGCGCGGCGTGTTCAAGGAACAGAAAGAAGGGTCATTCTGCATATGAAGAGGAGAGGTGAGAGCCAGCCATGCACGACAAATTGCATCAGTTCGTTTTCTTGAGTTGTAAGCGTCATAAGTCAAGTATGTCTCACTCATACAGGAAATTGCAAAGTTTCTCTCTCTCTTTTTTGAAGTACAGTAAAGACTTTCGTTGATCTCAAATACACCTATTCACTTACTGTCGCTAGCTAACATTTTGCATGTAGGACAATAGTAAAAAAAACTACTATCTGACTATTCTGAATATTAATGACATGCATCTGGCAGTCATAAACACCTAGGTGTGAGGCAAGAGTGACTCTGGCTATGACGGTCACATTTATGTGTCAACTAGACTGGGTCGTGAATCTCAGTGGTTTGGCAGTTATGAAATGATGGATTTGGCTTGTAATGTAATGATGTACTCATCCTCATTTTCACATGAGAAGGTACCAATTTCTGTATAATAACATGGTCCTTGGAACTGTGTCAGTAAGTGAGGGGTTGGTCTATTATATGTTGTTACTATTATAAAATCTAGAGGAACTATATAAAATAATTTAAAATATTAGGAAGGCAAGTATTTTAAACATATGAACTTCTTATATGGAAAATGTTATTTATTTTCAGTTTTTCTATTGTTAGGTGGCTACTTAGTCTGTCACCATCTTAACAATCATTCCTATGTTTGAATCCATTGTTGAAGCCACTATGTTAATCCATCCAGTAAGGTTTGTCCTCTTTTTCTCTGGCCCTTTACCAAATATTAAATGCTTCTGCAGGGACTGGTCACTTCTGATGACATGTACAAAATAGGGGAGACAAAATATTGCCATCTTCACTCCTTAAGAGCATTCTGCAAGAGATATTTGTTTGTTTATATAAATCCATACCATACCTTTGCAAAACTACACAGCCAAGACATCTATTTTCTGGAGATCTTCCTCTACAGCAGCCGTTCTCAACCTGTGGGTCACGAACCTTTTGGGGTGGCGGGGGTCGAACAACCCTTTCACAGGGGTCGCCCAATTCATAACAGTAGCTAATTTACAGTTATGAAGTAGCAACAAAAACTATTTTAAATTCGGGAGTCACCACAACATGAGGAACTGTATTAGGAAGGTTGAAAATCACTGCCCTAAAGCTTCAGATTTCACATGCATAAGAGATCATTGAAAATGCCATGGCTTGATCAGGCACATCTTAATCTTCAAAGTGATATGTGTGTTTGTTTAATATCTTATTCCCAATGCAACATATCATCTGATTCCTTGACAACTTTCATGAGTGCTGATTGTAAATACAAGTAAAATCAACTCCTTGGCAACCTCAACCTTTTCTCCACGGATCCTGAGTGGCTACTCATCCTGTGTGAAGTTTGGGTTTTCCTTGTATTGAGGGGTAAAATTCATAGTGACGGTTGTAGTTTTTGATCTTCAATAGTAAGTGGCTCAAATCCTCTTCATTTTCAGCAAGCAAGGTTATCACTGCATGTTGCCAGTTGTAATAAGTCTTCCTCCAAACCTCATTTGGTGTCCTTTTTCCATACAGTCCAGCTTCTCAGATTATTTATTAAAATATGAGTAAGCCACGTGCCCAGTGAAACACATGCAATAAAGAAAAGTAAAAGCCTCTCTCCCCCTATGTCAGAGGGAAAATGAATCAACTAGTGCCAGCACCATTCATTAAGCATGGGAGAAGAATTAGGGGCTGGCGTGTTTCTCCCTTTGGGTTCTGTTGGACACAGTCGGAGAGCAAAGACTCGATGCGTATCAGCATCTTCATAGGCCGCATATGCTCCTGGAGGGAAAAGCTAGTGTCGTGTCCGCCAGTCAATGTTCTTTCCCAGAGATGGTTATGACGGTTATGTCAGAGGAAAAATAATTTAATACCTTAAAGTGTGTGCTCCCTTTAAGGTAAACTGTTAGAAATTCACAGCTGAGTTTCCCCTCTTCTAGAAGGACAGGGCCAGTTTCATGGCACTGTGCCCAGTGCAGTCTCACAAGACCCCATGCTCACAGCACAGTGAGACAGATGGGTGTCAGTCTGGTTTAATGCTCTTGGTTTCTGTGTACACATGTTCAGTACATGAGGTAGTCAGTTCTGTGGAAGGAGAAGAACACAGCTGCTTTCCTTCTAGAACTTTTGGGAACGACAGAAGAGAAATTTCAAGATGACTAATCTCAAGAGCATGCATTCTGAGACATTTCTCAAGTTCTGAAAAACCAGAGACCACCTATGGAGAGAAAAGAGTAGGTTGTTTTGCCAGAACAAGAGACCTGAAAAAGACATTACATGATGGGAGAGAGAGAGAGAGAAAGAGAGAGAGAGAAAGAGAGAGAGAGAGAGAGAGAGAGAGAGAGAGAGAATGAATGTGTGAGGAGGGTTAGGTCAGGAGTACTCATAAGTCCCAATCTTGAAATATATTTCCTTGAGAAACACAAGCAGCTACTGAATTCATGATAACCTTGCTCTTTATAGCCAGACAACAAAGTGAGTCACATGGATCGCCTGGTCCCGTCACATAGAGACGACGTGCTGTAAATGCAAAAACTGAGGGCCCCAAGGCCTCCTCCTTCTTATGTTGTTAAGAATAATTATCTCTTTTTCTACTATTTTTCTGCTACTTAAAATTTTATCATGAGTTTATTTAATTGTTTATTTAGGACTGTCAGTTTATTGGGATATAAACCTGATTTTACTTTCTTACTTTTTGCCAGTAGCTCTTTCTAGTTGCACTACATTGGATTACATATATTTTAAGGAATGTCTTCCTTGATGTCATTTTGAGTAGATTTTGTAAATTGTCAAACACTAGCCAACCAACAGTTCACTTTATGTTTCTAAGATTTAGTCTTATTTATTTTATTAGTTTCCGTGTTACATCTGATTCATACATCTTCTCTCTGTTCAACACCCACCCCAAGCACAGGCCAGAGCTTTGACTAAGACTGATGTCAAGTGGAGGAGTAGGTTGAATGGCCCTGTTTTCACATATCTCCTCACCTCTCCTTCTGTCAACTGCTGGCTTCTCCCGTGTCCCATGGGAGGCGAGAGAGAACAGAATCACTGTCCCTGCTGAACCAAGCCGCAGTCCTGCTTGAAGTGAGTAGTAATTGCTATTCTGTCTCATTCAATATAGGAGAGTTGATGGTGGTTTCAATGACTGTTCTTTGGGGCAGAAAGAGTGCCAAGACTTTCTTTCAAATAATAATAACATATGCTCTATGCAGTAATATGTAGGGAACCCTTCCAAAGAGGCACTTTACCAAACCTAAGAGAGAAGAGTTCAAGGATTGTTTTCTAGACGAGAAAATATCTTAGCTAAAAACTGAAAAATATACTGGATCCTGCTATAAATATAAAGGTAGCAGACTATCTTAACTGCACTAGATAATTCTTTGTTGGCAGAGGTTGCCCAATGCATCCCTGGTCTCTACCCACTAGATTAGCGGCTCTCCACCTTCCTAATGTCTTGAACCTTTAATACAGTGCCTCATGTTGCAATCATAAATTGTTTTCATTGCTACTTCATAACTTTTATGAAGCAGGTGACCCCCTATGAAAGGGTCGTTTGACCCCCCAAAGGGGTCGCGACCCACAGGTTGAGAACCGCTGCACTAGACGCTAATAGTAGCCATCTCCTTACCTACAGCTTTATGACCAAAAATGTCCCCATAAACTGTCAAATGTCTCCTAGAGGAAAAATCATCCCCTGGTTAAGAACCACTGACTGGCTGGCACAGGTAAACCAGGACCAATGGAATCTTGGTGTGAAATGCTATCATATTTTGTAAGGCATGTGTGGTAGTTATCAGTAGAGTAGGACATGCAGTACAGAGAGTGGTGGCAGGTATGGGAGGGGGAAGCATGGGGCACTTGATAATGGGGCTAGTGGAAGATGTAGAGGTGATCAACTATTTGGTGATGGGAATCCCAGAAAGAGAATGCTATAGTCAGATTTAAATTTCGGACAGATCATTCTATGATGAGAAGACAGCGGGTAGGATTTCAGGCATGGGAGCCCTCTGGCGGTGTGTTGAATGCTGCCGCACACGGTGAGAAAGAGCTACTGAGCTGGAGTGAGAGAAAGGCAAGGAACAGACGGACCGACAGACACTGAGGTAGGATTCCTCACTGGGTGACTCTGCAGCCAATGGCCAAAAAGCGATCAAAATGCATGTCTGGGAAGGACAAAGAAAAGGTTTTGATACCTTGAGTTGTGATTGCTTTCTTCCTCTTTTAATCTCTTGTTAGTAAATTTAAACTCTAAGCCTCTTAAAATCTACTTCTTGTTGACAGTTCTCCAAATTTTCCAAAGATGAAATTTTCTGAGAATTTAAGAGACAGGGATGCTCGTATTTCATACCTTACCACCTTAGATGATATGTCCAACACAAAAAGCATCACACACAAACAGCACAGCTGTGGGTTGTCAATGGTTTCTAGTCATTCACTTCAAATGTCATTGTGACCTCACTAAGGCTAACACAACTACCAGGACAAAGTTATCATGGCATTGACATTTTTATCTCTGGAAAACTAATAAATAAAGAAAGCAGGAGAGAGGCGAAGGTCACAGAAGGAGAAAGAGGGATTTTACTACAAAGAATATGATACAAATTACTTTGCCTAGGGTTGGCACTTTATCTTAGAAGGCAACGTTGCTACAACTGTGATTTGATATATTGCAAACTAACTTCCAACAGAAACTCATTTCTGAAAATAGAAAACTGCAGAACCACCGCATATACAAGAGCAAAGCATGATTTGGTGTAAAGTTGATGAGGAAACATCGGCGGCATTTTGACGGAACTGGGGGATAAAGCTTCGAGGAGATTTGCTTCCTAAATAAGCCTCTCCTGGTTGGCAGCCCAGGAAGTTCCGCTCCCTTATTAGCCTCTGTTCCTGTTCTTCGCGGCAGCCCAGGCCATTTCCACGGAGAGCAGCAGCTGAACTTTAGCAGCAGCTGAACTTCACCCGCAGCGCCTGATAAACCTCAGCCAGCGAGGGCAGGAAATGGACAGAGTCCGCTCTAGTGACCTAAATCTCTCAATGCAAATCCAATCAGAGCTGCCACGTGTTTGGCTACAAGAGTGCCCCCCAAATGACACGGGAAGGTGTTTGCCTGCTGGTCACTTACCTCTGTGAAGTGTGTGAATGTTGTAAGAGTGTTAGAAGGAACTCAATTTCCTGCTGGGCATATTCATCCGCACTGTCTTGCACGCCACATGCAGAGTTGGAGACTTTCCAAATCACATCCTATCAGGAAGGGAAAGAGGAGGGGAGGTGAAGCGCGAATGGCATTTCTCCTGATGACCCGGGCTTGTGGAACAGGTCATGATCAATGTCGCCACTGACTTAGCCTCAGTGCTGATGTAGGCAATGCTGGTATCAGCAGCTGGGCGCAGGCTTCGAAGCGGAAATAGTATACGTGAGGTAGGTAAAGGTGTCACCATGATTGGATCTCCCTTTGGTTAATGGCATCTGCATTGTCGTGGTGGTGGTGGTTATGGTTGTTGCCCAACGTGAGTCTATTGATTTCCCTAAATAAAGTTGTCCTAATCATAAAATGGACATAATTAAGTCAACACTATTCTGCGAATTCAGTTGTACTCGATGTATAATTTGGCCACCTTAGAAATACCTCTATAGCATTGACACCCAAAGGCTGGCTGATAGGCCAGCAGCAGCATCACCTAGGATTTGGTTGGAAAGTCTGAATGAGATCCATACCCAGATGACTGGATTAACCAGAACCTGGAGTGTCACCAAGTATTGAAGCACTGTTCCAGGTCCCTGCTTGGCGTAGTATGCCCCGGCACCATCACGCTGCTGCTCTGTGACCGGGCTCTGCTGAGTCCACTGTTAGACAACTTCAGGATTTGGGTGTTTGCATTTTAAAACTTTCATAGTTCTTTAATATTATGGCCACATTTAAACACAACTCTCTACTCTCAAACAAATTCTGACTCTTCCCCTTTGGCTTTCTGAGACTGTAAATCCATGTGGGAGTGGAAAGCTTCTTCTCTCTCCCATGGTGCCCTGGCAGGTTAGAGTTGCTGACCTTTGGGTGAGCAGGCCAATACGTAACCCACGATGCTGTTAGAACCCCTTACATCTAAGCAGCACGTGAGCAGTGCTTCGTCTTCTGTAATGGGGAATGAACGCATGGGAGGTTTAGAAACATGAATCTCGTGTGGCACAAGCTGCTACCAGTCACGTGCAGTAGAACCTTCCACCACCACGATGGACTCAAGGAAGAAAAAGATGTCCTTCATCACAAAGATGGAAAAATGATGCCGTAGAGCAGGGGTCAGCAAATGCTCTTCTAAAGAGGTGTTGTTAATATTTAAGTTTTGTAGGCTTTCTGTTCTAATACCTAACTCTGCTATGTTAGCATGAAACTAGCCAGAGACAATGGGTTGGCAAGTAAGCAGGACGGGACGGCGCTCCATCAGTGCGTGCTACTCCTCCTCGTCCTCGGTGTCAACTGTACGATGTGGTTGACACCACCCACCATTCCGCCCGAAGATGCTGCAGAATCCACTTAGAAGCGTTTACGTTACAGAAATGAGGAGGCAATAAAACAAGTGCCCATCATCCCTACTTTAATCAATGATTTTTCTTTCCTGCAGAGGACACAGCTCAAACAGAACCTGGTTCTCTCCTTGTGTTCCTGTAATGTTCAGTGGGAAAGAAATCTACGAAGCTCCCTTTCCACCCTATCAAAATAAGAAGATCAAAAAGGAAATTTTCACATCAAATCAGTAAAAAGTTACAACTCTCTCTAGTCTGCAAAATATGGCCTGTGAGTCAAATCCTGTCTACCATCTGTTTTTATAAATAAAGTTTTATTGCAACAAAGGAAATGGTCATTCATTTACATATTATCACTAACTGCTTTGGGCCTACATTGTCTCCTTTGAGCAGTTGCAACTGAGAATGTATGGCCTACAAAACTTAAAATATTCACTATAAGGTCCTTTAAAGAAAAGCTTGCCAACCGCTACAAGAGTTACATGGATGACTTACTCCAGAAATCTACAAGCACGTGGATAACATGGCAGGTTTCCATGTCAACATTAATAAGAAGAAAGCTGATGGTGCCCAGCTATCAAAAGATACAGCATCTGGGGTCTTAAAGGCTTGAAGATAAACAAGCGGCCATCTAGCTGAGAAGCAACAAAGCCCACATGGAAGAAGAACACCAGCCTGCATGATCACGAGGTGCTGATGGAATGAGGTATCAAGCATGAAAGACCCAGAAAAATCATATCGATGTGAATGAGGGGGGGATCAGACTGGAGACCCAAAACCTATCTGTAGACAACTGGACACCCCTTAAAGAAGGGTCACAATGAATAGAAGAGACAGTCAGGTTGCAGTATAGCACCAATAAAACCTACAACTTTCCTCTAGTTTAATGTTTCCTCCCCCCACTATCATGACCCTAATTCTATCTTACAAACCCGGCTAGACCAAAGCATGTACACGGGTACAGATAAGAGCTCGAAACGCAGGGAATCCAGGACAGATAAACCCCTCAGGACCAATAATGAGAGTAGTGATGCCAGGAAGGTAAGGGTAAGGTGGGGTGAGAAAGGGGGAACAGGTCACAATGATCTATGTATAACACACACACACACACACACACACACACACAGGGGGATGAACAACAGAAAAGTGGGTGAAGGGAGACAGCAGTCGGTGTAAGACAAGAAAAAATAATTTATAAATTATCAAGGGTTCGTGAGGGAGGGAGGTTGGGAAAGGGAGGGAAAAAAGGAGCTGATACCAAGGGCTCAAGTAGAAAGAAAATTTTTTGAGAATGATGATGGCAAACATGTACAAATGTGCTTGACGCAATGGATGGATGGGTGGATGGATGGATGGTGATAAAAGCTGTACGAGCCGAGCCCCCAATAAAATGATTAAAAACAACAACAAAACAGTAAGACTAGGGCCGACTGCTTTCTCTGAAAATTCTTACTGTGCTAAACAAAATGACAGAAGAAATTCTTCCTCAATTTCTCCCAAGTTTCTTGGTGGCTTTCGAGTGCCTTTTTAAGTAAGCTCTTCTACTATTTTATATATATATATTATATGAAGAGTTACTTAAGCATGGGGCTGCCTATTAGTCATGTGAAAGCAGCATTAACTCAGTGCCTTTTATATTTTACTTATAGGGAGTATATTAAAAGCCTTGACAAAGAAAAGGCTTGACAGAGCAGATAATAACAACCCTGCATATCTAGACTTCTGGAATATTCCAAATAGGAAAAGAGGGCAATAAGAACAATTTCTATACAAACGGGGTCTCTTAATTCCTAGAAAATTGGGGCTGTTTTTGCCAAAGCTTCAAAGACTAAAAGGCATCATAAATACACGCAGCAAACTTCAACAAACAAAGCCTTACAGTTTCTGAATTCATTCGAACACTCATAACACGGCAGGGAAGTAGGCTGAGATGGCTTGGGCGGAAACAGAGATGCAGGAGGAAAAAGGGGCTGGAGGGCTCTTTGTAGCGTGATGTTAACAAAACACAGTTGTGTCTCTTTTAGAAGGTTGGAAGGAAGCAGGAGCTGCCTCCTTTACCTAAAGACCTGCGGTGGCGCCTTATGAATGCTACCACTGCCACCTTCTGGTCATTTGCCTCTATTACAGGTCCTTCCTCATCCCTTGGCCTCATTTTCCCCAAGCTGGTAAACAAGAAATCTGTCCAGGATCCTTATAGATCTTCCCAGATTGTGAAAATCACAGAATAAGTTGCCCTGGACTTAATCTACACTGCAAATGCGGTGTTGTCCCGATTCGCCACCCTGGAAAGTCTGAAACCACTTCCGATAACTCTCTGTCAACAAGAGAATTCTGACCATACCACACAGTGTCCATTCCCACTGACTCTCTCAGTTCCCCCAAAAATGCCAGGCATAGAGAAAGGCATTGGCGAATTCGAGGTACAAATCATTAATGGGGCCGCTCTTCCTGATCCAGTGGAAAGGAAGAGTCCTACATGACTTGCAGGCGTTAAGTAATTGGGGCCCGGCTGCCATGCTCAGGGGAGGATTTCGACAGCCGCAGATTGGTAGGAGTACTAGTTGCATTTCTGCTTTGTAACGCTGACAGCAGAAATGAGATGAATTAAATAGAAACATCGAGAACCTGCTGGGGAAAGTGCCCTCACGATCACAATAGGGCTTATACAACTCTTAACACACTCCATCCATACATCAATGGTGTTAAGCACATCTGTACATTAGTCCTGTTCCTCGCAGAGCAGAGCTCCCTGTCTCCCGAGCTTCCCTGTCAGTCACACACTGCATTAGGGAAGGTTAAAGAATAACAAGGAAGTGGGGCCCGGGGGAACTAGATGAGGGCCTGCGGGAAAAGCGGGTTTCCTTGTTTCTCCCTGGACAGAGATAGGTGCCTGGTCTCCCTGCGCCAAATCTTTCCTTCTGATGTAAAATACAGTCGTTGTCCTGAAAGGTAAAAAACGATGAGAGGATATTTATTAATCCATCATGCACCTCCTCAGAGTTGACGTCAAGAAGCCACAAAGGGACTTTCTGCCAGTCCTCCCTGGGCCAAATAATGAGGGCAAGGCTCGCTGGGCCTGAGGGGTCTGGGACCCCCGAGGGGAGGGCGCTGAAGGATGTTCTCAAGAACTTCTGGGCTCCGACAAAGGAGGGAAGGCATTTGTTTCCAAGACAAATGGTTGCATTAGATGGAAATGTCACACTTAAGGGAGCCAACCAATGGTAAAGAGGCAAGCTGTTATCTCTTAGGGAATGCTTAAGAAAACTGTGCTTCAAAGAAACGATGATGTTTACAATTAGAGCTGCCACTTTGGGCAGATACTGTTTGCTGTAAGCAGATAGGTGTGTTTATTATTCCTATTTCACAGACTATCAAACTGCTGAGGATCAGAAAAGTTCACAGATTTCTCCCAGATGGCAGGCACAGGAAATGGGTAGAAATAAACCCAGTCCAGACTCCAGAGCCTGTGTTCTGCTCACGCTGCTCCAGCTCCCCGGAGAATGAATGTGAGCTGGCTCTCGCCACGTACAAGGGAAAGATGAGCACTTGGGATACTGAGACCTCGAAACAGAGCTCCACTCTGGGCTCCCAGAACATTCCAGGATGACAAGGAGGGTTGTGGACAACTCCTTCCCCACCTCCCAAGCCACACCTGAAAATAGTCTAGGCTTCAGGGTTAGATTCTGGAACAATTCCTCCTGAAGTCAGACCACAGCAGCTACTTCATTGCTTGCCTTTTTTTAGTGATTGAAATGTAGCTGTAGGTTATTAAAGACTCCAAATCCACTTTGACTTTATGTCGTTGTCGCCCCCCACTCAGTCAAATATTTAGATCCAAATCCACTTCGGCTTTATGTCTTCCCCACCCCACCCCCAGCCCTCCTGCCACTCAGTCCAATATTTAGATCTGAGGGGTAAGGAATCTAGAGGGTTGTTGGTGTTTTTGTTCCATGAAGCACATTTTATTTATTTATTTTAATTTATGTTTATTTCTTTCACATTGAACCCTCCCCTTTTGCCCTGCCCCCTTTCTTGCATTCCCACCCGTGTCCCTGGCCTCCTTGTAGTCATCATTTTTGTCTATTGATGTATAAACCACATTTCTTCCTCTTCATGACCTTACAACAATGTAACACTACATGTTTATCTTTGTATAACTGACTGAGGATAGAGAGATGGAGCAGGAATTCAGAGCAGGTAGATGTTTTACACTGATCCCTGATAGGCAGTTTCACCAATGACAGTCACCCTACAGAAGATGCCATCAGGACGCCAACTAATCAAGAGAAATAAGGAACATTTCTAGAGTGGCCAGTGGAGATCCCAAACACGCAACAGATACCCTACCGATCACTGGCGGAGACAGAGACTGATAGCAGACACCACTCTAGGAACGGGGGTCCAGATGCAAATAGCTTCAAGAAAAGAAATGCTTTCTGGTAAATGGTTTAAATCTTGAATTTGAATTAATCCTCCCCCAAAATGACCCTATTAAGAAACAGAACTCAATGACCCTATTAAGAAACAGAAGAGATGCAGAGACCTAACTACCAAGATGTCCCAAACCGGTAAATTTTGGTTACTTGTTTCCCTATCGTCCAGTGTAATGTGGGATTGAGGACAAGCTGAGATCAACTATAGAGCAGAAAGAATACTTTTGGTGAGAAGGGAGTACACTTACAGTGTAATGTGTAAATGTCGCTCCATGTGCTTGTGCATATGCTTTATGTCAAATAATCCCAATTCTTTTTTGACATGGTGAATCCGGTTCTCCACAAGGCATTTTAATAAAGTCTCCCATGATATATTTGTGGACAAGATGGAAAAATGTGTGCTGGATGATAAAATACTTATGTGAACTCTCCTACTGCCTATATTTTGTTCCTTTCTGGACACCACCTTTTCAGGGAGACATTGACAAAGTGTCTTTTCCTGGAAGAGAATGACCAGTACAGTGAAGAATGTGGCAATCCCATCCTGGGAGGGATGGGGTGTTTTATCTTAGAAAAATGAAGGCTCTAGGTGAAGATGGGGTATGCAACTGTGATAGAGTGGCAAGAGTAATCTCTTGGCAGCAACCAGGGTCAGACCATGAATCTTCCTGCCCTGCAAAGTGCTCTGTGCCATTCACGTGCATTAACCATGTCCTGCATTATAGCTCCATTGCTTTCCCACAACTGTTGCAAGGATGGGTGAAAAGTGCCTAAGACTGTCAGAGATCCAAAAGTACGGAGAGGAGGTTAGCAAAACGAGTAATCCTGGAGGAGTTAATATCCACGAAGCAAGTCTATATTTCAGATATGACATTGTAGTTGTTAAATTTTGTATAAACTTGGCTGGACCAGGACCCTCAATAGTTTGGCAACAAGTCTCCCCTCACTCCATAAAAATAGTAGGTCACAGCTTGATGTACCCTAGGGGTGTGGACTATTTCATACCTAAAATTAGACACTGTGGAGTACCTGCTCTCGCTCTCTCTCTCTCTTTCTTCTACCCCCTGTTGGCCTGGATTCTGGATCTGGTTCCTTGGAACGTAAACCAGTGGTCTATCATGTAACTTGCTGACCCTGGAGCTCTTGGCAGGAAGGCACGCAAGGAGACAGAGTGATGCCGTGGGTGTAACGGTGGCACCATGGGTCCAAGCATAAGAATGACTGTAGGAATAGCACAGGACCGGGGAGTGTTTCTGTCTGTTGTGGATAGGGTTGCTATGGGTTGGAACTGACTCAATGGCCCCTAATAACAAGATAAGTGTCACTGTTTTTGTTTCTCTAGATTCAAGAGTCTAGAAAACCCAGACTAACATAGATATCTATGATACCATTCCAGATAGATGGTAACAAGGCTCTATTGCAAAGAAGCAGAGAAGTATTCCTTCAGATGGCATGTCTGGGTTGACTAGAGAAACTAGTTCATAGACACTCGTATGTGTATAAGAAAGAGCTTTATAGAAAGTGTAATTGTATATTAAGAAAACATCCCAGCCAAGTCCAGATCAAGTTCAAAAGTCTGACATTAGCCCATCTGTCCAATAGTCCATAGATTTCTCTTCAGACTCATGCAACATATGCAATAAATGCAAGAAGATCACAGGTCAGTGGGTAGAAAGTCTTTTGGATCTAGTGGTGGTGAAAGTATCTCGGCACTAGTATGGGCCTCCACATGGCTCTTCCAGCTCCAGGGCTCTGGCTCTATCAGTGTAGCTCCACATGGCTTGTCAACAGGAAGATGAAGTACAGATAGCATGGATCTGGCCTCCAGTGAGCTATTTATCTCCATAGGTCTTCAAACTGCAACCTGATTGAAAGGTTAAACTCCACCCCTTCATTTTGAATAGTCTGAAGTTGACACCAGATTATGTAACTACTACAATATCTTAGACCAACTGCTGTCTCCCTTCCCCCACAGTGTCTGTGTTCATCCCCCTGGCATGGGGGTGAGGGAGGAAATGTGTTGATCACTGCTGTCAGTGCCCCTTCCTCCCACCCTCTCCCCACCTTCCCATTTCCCTCCTGATGTCACTACTCCCATTCCTGTTCCTGGATTCCATGTGTCATGAGCTCTTATCTCTTATCTTACCTGTGTACATGCTCCTGTCTAGCCATAACTGAAACGCAGAACTGGGGCCTTGGTAGTGGGGATGAGGAAGCCTCAAGGAACCAAAGAATATTGTGTATTTTATCAGTGCTATACTATGCCCTGGTTGACTCGCCCCTTCCTTGTGACCCTTCTGTGAGGGGATGTCCCATTGTGTGATGGCTTTGGGGTCTCTGCTCCAAACCCCCTCATTCTCAACAATATGTCCTTTTTTATTTTGTGTTTGTTTGTATGGGGTCTTCTGATGCCTGTTACCCGATCCCATCAACACCTCATGATCACACAGGCTGTTGTGCTGTTGGCTTTGTTGCTTCTCAGCTAGATGGCCACTTGTTTAATCTTCAAATTCTTAAAAACCCAGACGCTATATCTATTGCTAGCCGGGCACCATCAGCTTTCTTCACCAACTTTGCTTATGTATCTGCTTTGTCTTCAGCAATCGTGTGGGGAAGGTGAGCATCATGGAATGCAAGGTTAATAGAACACAGTGTTCTTGCATTGAGGGGGTACTTGAGTAGAGGCTCAATGTCTATCTGCTACCTTAATACTAAACCTATAAATATATGTATATAGATCTATTTCCCCATCATTATATATAAATATATTTACAAATGTACATGTCTGTATTTAGACCTCCATAAATGTCATTTGCCTCCTAGTTCTTTCCTCTATTTCCTTTCTCTTTCCTCTTTTCCCACTATCATGTTTGACCTTCATTCGAGTTTCAGTAATTACTCTCAGTTACATTGCCCTTGATCAAGCCCTACCAGGCATCCTATGCCCTCCTTGCCATCGATTTTAGATCATTTGTTGTTCCCTTGTCCCTTTGTTAACATCCATTTCCTTTCCCCTGCCTCCCCGTCTCTTGTGTGCCCCTTGAACCATGGGTACTGCTGTTTTCTCCTCTGGATTGTTTATCCCACCTATCTTATCTAGGTAGACATGCAGAAACAATAATATGTACAAAAACAAGATAGAGCAAAACAAAAAAACAAGGACAAAAAAAAGAAAAGATTATAAATAGTTCCAGGTCTGTTAGTTGACATTTAGGAGTGTTTTCCAGTCAAGTCTGATGGAGTGCCATGCCCTGGTCCCACAGTCTACATTTTGTATTCCCTGGGGACTTCATTGCTCTGCTCCCCTTGCTGTTCTGTTGCATACCCTTAGTGTTTCACCACAGTGTGGTAGGGTCAGATTGGGCACAATTCCCACACTGTGTCTCCAGTGTTGTGCCCCATAGCACTATGGGTCATTGAGGGATGTCATGTTTCATGATGAGGCCGGCCCTATGGTGTGCTCAATGCATTGGCTGCCCTGAGCAGGAATATCATCCTTGAGGTTTGTTGGGCCAGGATGTGCTCCACTTTCTCTCCCTCCCCCTTCATTTGCTCCTGTGTGCTCTGATCAGTCATGTCCCTCTCCCTGAACTCTAGCTTCAGTGCTGTCCTATGAAGTGATTCTTCTGGGGAAGGGAAGGGACGGGTCAAGGGGGCATCCATGTATTTGGCATCAGGACCAGCCCCTCAAACCTCTCTAATCATTAGTTCCCTGCTTCATGCAGGTGTGTTATATTCACATCTTGGGACACTGGGTTGAAGTCTGGGCCCTCTAAAAGCAAATTTCAGAGTCTTCTGACATAGACTTTCTTCTTTTCTTTCTTTCCTAACAGTCTTGAGATCTTGCCACAGCTCACCAGGTCTTTTGTTATTAGTGTTCAATGCGTCAAGTCCATTCTTGCGATGTTCTCAACATTCAGGTTAGATAGACTCAGGGTTGTATTTTGATTCTCGTGGACTTGCTTTCATTTTTTTCAGCTTCACCCTGAACTTACATATAAGTAATAGGTGGTCTGTTCCAGTCAGCCCTTGGCCTGATTTTAACTGCTGACATTAAACTTTCCAGGGTGTCATCACAGATGTAGTCAATTTGATGTCTGTGTATTTCATCTGGAGAAGTCCATGTGTATAGTCAGCATTTATGTTGCTGAAAAAAGGTATTTACTATGAACAAGTTGTTTGTTTGGCAAAATCCTATTTTGCAATCTCCAGCTTCATTTTTAAAACAAAGTATATACCTTTCAACTACTTTTCTTTCCTCTTTGGTTCCAAATTTTGCATTCCATTGCCTACAATTATCGATGCAGCTTGAGTAATCTCTTACAGAATTTGTTGGTAGAATTCAGTTTCTTCCTCCCTGGCTTAATGCTTGGTGCATAAATTTTTATAACAGTTCTACTGATGGGGTTTCTTTGAAAGTGGGGAGATATAACCCTATCACAGGCAGTCTTGTACTTCATCATTGATTTTGCAATGTCCTTGTTAACAATGAATGTCACGCCATTCCTCTTGATTGCGTTATTCCAGGCACAGTAAATCATATTATTCTGATTCATCAGGGTCAACACCAGTACCATTTCGGCTCATTAATACCTAGGATACTTGTAGGGAACTGCATGTCTCCCTACCCTGGATTTAAGCCATGAATTTACTCTCAGTTTCCTGCCATACAAACTGCCCTGAGGTTTTACTGCCCTTTGTCTCAATTCCCGCCAGAGGATTTGAGGATTGGTGCTCTTTCACTAGCAGCTGCTATGCTCATTGGTCAATACATGACTGGTGGCATCTCCCCCCAGGCTCACCAGGAATGCTTCATTAGCATACTTACCTGTTTGATCAGTTGCCCGCCATTCCTTCCTTATTTAGAGATGCACAACTATTGGCTACCTCAGCTGTACCCTATTTTACATGTGACGTAATGGTGCCAGCCCCTCGCTGGCTATGTAAACCTCTGCTCTCAACTCAATAAATGAGGCTTGATCAGATTCCTGTCTTGCCTCCATTTCTCGCGCCCTTGCCCATCTTCATTCCCAGTCCCTCTTTCAGGTATCCACGTTGATGTCCCGCAGGACAGGACAGATACTGACTTTTATGTGTTCAATTTCACTAGTGAAGACTTCTAAATTTCGTAGATTCATACACTGCACATTCCAACTTCTGATCATTAGCAGATGTTTACAGCTGTTCCTCCTTTGCATGAGTCATTCCTCATCAGCGAATGAAGATCCTGAAGACTCCACTTCCACAGACTTTACTAGGATTAGAGCAAGCTTTCCTAACAAACTGTGATCTTGAGGTAACACAATTTTACATCATGAATGCCAGGGATACATGAAATATTTGCTGACAAATATCATGGACTGCAATCTTCGATATGAATTGCAACTCAATGAGCAGGAAACCAAAACCCTTACAACTTCACCAACAGACCACATAGTGATCAATAAGGACAAGATTAAAGTTGTCACGATTTCATTTTAAAGTTGTCAAGGGTTAAAAAATCAAGATTCAAGTTGTCAAGGATTCCATTTTACATCTATCCACAATTGGTGCTCATGAAAGCAGCAGTCAAGAAATCAAACAGAATATCATATTGGAAAACTCTGCTGCATAAGGCTTCTTTGGGGTGCTGGAGCACAAAGGTGCACCTGGTCCATCGGGTTTCCTTTTCAGCAGTTCTTTTTCTGGCACTTTCTTCACACCTCACACAATTCAATCGTTCAATGATATTAAGAAGAATTATACAATCATCATCACAGTTAATTTTAGAATATTTTCTTCTTGTATATGCTGTTATGAGTGTGATTTTTGTTGTGGCAAAAATATACACAATTGCTTGATAAGCATGTGAAAGTTGGACAATGAAGACTTGATGGATTGGAATTATGGTGATGGCGAATAATATTGAAAGTATTATGGATGACCAGAAGAACAAATGAACTAACCTGTCTTGGAAGAAATACAGCTAGAATGCTCCTTAGAGGAGAGGATGGCAAGACTTTGTCTCACATACTTTGGGCACATTATCAGGAGAGGACAGTACCATATCATGTGTGGAAAAGCAGAGGGCCAGTGAAAGAGAGGAAGACTTTCAGTGAAATGAATTGGGATACTGACTAGAAAAATGGACTCAAATGTAACAATTCCATTCTGTTCTTCCTGAGGTTTCTGAGGTAGTTTATTGTGCCAACCTGGCCAATAAAAACATGTGGGGTTAATTAAAGGGTGGAGAGATAAATGGCTCAATGAGCCCACCTGTCTAGTTCTCAGGTCTCTTACTTTCTGATGGTCACACCAGGGTGAAGCTGCCTTAGCCAGTTCCCTGCTGACAAGGCTGACTTCCTGCAAGACATCCCTAAGGAGAAGCCACATGGACCTACCCCAGTGCAGCCTTGGGTTTTGGAGCACCCATGTGGAGACTCCTGCCAGCACTGAGATGTTTACACATTCACTGACTCGACTTTCCTCCTGTAGTCAACATCGTTGCATCTCTTTTGTGAGATGGAAAAGGACTTTGTGGATTGGTGTTGGACATATGGGACTTGTGGACTTGGGCAGCACTGGGTTGGGATGTTTAACTCTCTCTTATACATGTGTTTCTGTGGATTTATTTCAAGGACTTTGTGGATTGGTGTTGGACACATGGGTTAATGGACTTGTGGGCTTGGGCAGCACTGGGTTGGGATGTTTTCTTGATGTGCACTTAACTCTCTCTTATACATGTATTTCTGTGGATTTGTTTCCCTAAAGTGCCCAAACTAATACAGTTGCTATGAGTTGGAACTGACTCAGTAGCACTAAGAACAACAACATTTTTAGGGACTTAAGAGCTCCCTGGAATTTGGTTTGGAGGCAGGGGGTTGTCCTGGAACCAGTTTCCATTTGATACCAAGGGATAAGCATATCTCTAAATCCTGTTGTCCTCTTATGATAAATGTCAGGATTTCTATTCTTCTTGAACACAGATCTCCCATTATTTTGCAGACATAATCTTAATTACATTAAACCATTTTTCTTGTCTTCCTTTGATTCCAAAATACAGATTGTTTTATCTCACTAAATTTTCTTTAATGTATTTTCTCACTAACATTTTTATTTTTATTGTATTTCTTTAAATTTCCTTAATTTATTCTCACTGAATGTCTTCTGTGAAACATTTCCTCTTTAATAAAAGCTTTCTATGAAATTTATAATGCAAATGAAGAGAGAAGAAGAGAGAGTGGAACACATCTTGGCCCACCCAGCCCCAAGCACGATATTCCTGCTCAGAGCAGTCAATGTACAGAGAGGACCATAGGGTTGGTCCCAACACAAAACACGATATCCCTCACAGTGCTATGGGGGACAACATTGGAGACACGATGTGGGAATTGTGACAGATCTGACTGCAACACACTGGGTGAAATACTAGGGGCATGTACCAGAGCAGCAAGGAAAGTAATGCAATCCAGTCCCCAGGGAAGATGAAAAATAGACTTTGGGACCAGAGCATGGCACACCATCAGACTCAACCAGAAAACACTCCTTAAGGTCAACAGACATACTTGGAACTATTTATAGACTTTTGCTTTTTTGTCATTGGATTTTGTATTGTTGTTTTCATTTGTTGTTTTGTTTTGCTTTGTCTTGTTTTTGTGTTTATTATTTTCTCTGCATGTCTATCTAGATAAGATAGGCAGAATAAAGAATCCAAAGGAGAAAACTGATGGTTCTGGGGGGTAATGGGAGGCAGGAGAAAGGAAGGCGGGAGTCAACAAACCCAGGGACATGATAAAAAGTGATCTAAAGTCAATGGCTAGGAGGGCATAGGATGCCTGATGGGGCTTGGTCAAGGGCAATGTAGCCGAGAAGAATTACTGAAACCTGAATAAGGGCCGAACATGATAGTGGGATAAGAGGAAAGTAAAAGGAAATAGAGCAAAGAACTAGGAGGAAAAGGACATTTATGGAGGTCTACATACAGGCATGTACATATATAAATATATTTATATGTAATGATAGGAAAATAGATCTATGTGCATATGTTTATATGTTAAGTATTAAGGAAACAGACAAACATTGATCCTTAACTTAAGTACTCCCTCAATTCAAGAATATTTTGTTCTAATACCCTGGCATTCCGTGATGCTCTCCTTCCCTTGCATGTTTGCTGAAGATAGAATGGGTGCATAAGAAAACATAGTGAAGAAAGCTAATGGTGTCTGGCCATCAAAAGATATAGCCTCTGGGATCACAAAGGCTTGAAGAAAAACAAGGAGCCATCTAGCAATCAAGCCCATATGGAAAAAGCACACCAGCCTGTGTGACCATGAGGTGTCAATGGGATCAGGTATCAGGTATCAAAGACCCAGAACAATCATATCCATGTGAATGAGGGGAAGTGCGGAGTGTGCATCTATAGACAATTGGACATCAGCTTACAGAACGGTCACAAGGAAGAAATGAGCCAGTCAGGATACAATATAGCACCATACATATTGTATGAAACATACAGCTTTTTAGTTCTTTAATGCTCCCCCCTCCCCACTATCATGACCCCAAATCTACCTCACAAATCTGGCTAGACTAGAGCATGTATACAGGTACAGATAAGAGCTGGAAATACAGGAAATCCAGAACAGATAAAACCCTCAGGACCAATAATGAGAATAGTGATACCAGGAGGGTAAGGGGAAGGTGGCAAGGAAAGGGGTAACCGATCACCATGATCTACATAAAACCCGCTCCCAGGAGTATGCACAACAGAAAAGTAGGTGAAGGGAAGCAACAGTAGGTGTAAGGCATGAACAAAATGTATAAATTATCAAGTGTTCATGAGGGAGGGAGGGGAAGGGGGAATGTGCTAATACCAAGGGCTCAAGTAGAATGACAATGTTTTGTATATGATTATGACAATATATATAAATATGCTTGACATGTATATATGGATGGTGATAAGAGCTGTACATGCCCCCAAATAAAATGAATTTAAAAAATAAATTTGTAATGACTGGTGATAATTCACAAATTAGTCTTTGGGATCTTTTAGAGGTTATTTTCAGGAAGGATTGTCTCATTTGGCTTATGTAAATTGTGTAATAATTAAATTAATTTAATTTAATAATTAAATTATTATGAAATATTTTGTAGTTTAAAAGTGTTTAGGAGATCACCCCAACCCCAAGAAAACCATGCCCTGAATTAAAGAGTCAATATTTACATTACTTAAGTTTAGTTACTAACACACACAAATGCATACATATACACCTGCTATAGAGGTAGCTTTGAGGTTATCTACTCTTGGATTATTTATTCCTTACATTGTACAGTAGCCTAATAATTGAATAACTACATTTTCCAACTGAAAATACAAACATGTATTTCGGACATATCCCTGCTTCTATCGATGTGAGCCTGGCACAAAAGACTGGTGTAATTTGACCATGTGAGCTTTTCAGTTCCAAAGCCAAGACAATCTCAGAGTCAGTCCTGGGACTGGTCTGTTAAGTCGGCCAAATTTCCCAGACTGACTTTCTCTCTGCAAAAAAATAGCACTCACTACCCCTGATGTGGGGAATGTCTTCATATAGTTTATTTTTGAATGATTATAAAGTGTCTACTGAAACCAAGAAAGCCTTCTAAGTGCGGCATTGAGCTCACCACGCTGCCTGTGTTCCCCAGAGGTGGGGGCCGGTCACTAGAGCTAAGGAAGTGCCGTCCAACAGTGCATGGAAATGAAATGTGTGAGCTTTGTGCTGTGCATTTGGAGCCCATTGTTCGTTCCGAAGCTTATTAGCGGTTTGCCTCCTGAGAGCACAAAGGAGTTACTGAGAGTGGAAAAGAAATCCCATGGATGAGGGGGAACCTGAGGGGCCTCCCAGAGGACCCTTCATGGCGGGCCTCATTTCATTCCAAATGATTTCAATGGAGGCCTATTTAAAGGAGGTCACAGACATTTGCCTTTCTTCCCATCTGTTTCAATCTGTTTTATGGAGGAGAGAAAATGCCAATCCTCTCCTCATTCCTAAGGTCTCACAACACTCATGACAGAATTTTATTTTTAATGAAGGGTGAACCTTTAAAGCAACCAAAGAAAATGTCAGTATAATAGTCTTAAGCTTTCTCCACAGATATACCAACTTCTCATGTTAGTTACACTGAATTATAATCATCCAGCCCTGTCATCTTTTATAAGTAACACGTTGTCAGAACGGAATAGTGGTGGGTGCTTATGGCCTAACATTTTTACTTAAATATTTCCCACTGCTCAAATGATTCTACAACAAAGAGAAAACTGAGAATTGTAGTTGACAAATGTAGTTATTTAATTATTAGGCTAATGTATGAAGTAAGAAATAATCCAATAGTAGATCAGCCAAGAGCTATCTCTGTATGTGTGTATGCCTTCATATGTGTGTGTATGTTTATCACTGACCTCAATTAATATATATGATTTTGTTCAGTGAATATCAATTCAAGGGACAGTTAATTACCAGATACTGTGCTAAATGCACACAAAGACAAATAAGGAATATCTATCTTCAAAGGTTTCACCTGCGAGCAAAGAAAACCGATTTTTTTAAAAGGGTAAGTAATACTGTAGCATGCTAAAGAAAATGAGGGCCTACTCAGGTCCTAGTATTGCAAGAATTGACTATACGACTAATTGCCAAGAAGCTTTATAGGATGGCTCATCTTGGGAAATTTCTCAAGACTTGGTCTGGTCTTCCCCAGGTCAGTTCAGAACTATGGTTTTTATCCACATGCCAAGCATGGATCTGTTTCTGAAGCATTCACTTATATAACCAAGCCCACTAATAGCAATGCATAATATAGAATTTGAATTTATGGTGATATTGTGTGAAGCATTATACAGCTACCCACAGGTCAGCTATTCAAATCCATCAGTATCTCTGCAGGATAAAGATAAGGTTCTCAAGATTTACAGTCAGAACCTATATAGGGTTTTGCTGAGTTGGAATGGACTCAATGGCAGTGAGTTTGATTTTGGCTATTCATAATGAAATTTAGCATTGTATCGTGTTTCATAGACTAGAAGACTTGAGTTGACAAAGCCAACTCATTTTATCCCTGAAGACATATCTGCTAGCATATTTTCAGTGCCAGCTAAGCTCAGAAAAATATTTGATGAGTTAAAGAATTTTTTAAAACTCAGGAACATTATTTAAAAACAACTCATAGTTGATGACTTCCAGCAATAGCAATATGAGGCACTTATCTGTACACTTCAAAGACTTAAGCACAGTCTCCCTGTGCTCAACCAGTGAAGGAGCATGATTTCCCTGCTGACACACTTTCTTTGCATTAACTCACTTTGTAAAAGTTTTAATATATCTCATTGTAAAGTAAGCATATGTATTATTGCAGATAAAAATTAATAATAAATTGAAATAATGCATATTAACTTCCTAAATTGTGGGATATATTTCCCCCACTCTTAGTTAAATTTTCAAAGAAAGACCAAATCAAAAACCTAACTGCCATCAAGTTGATTCTGATTCATAACTACTTTATACAGATAGATATATATAGATAGATACATATAGATAGATACATTAACTTGCACGCACACACATCCTATAGAAAATTGGAGGATCTTTGTCACCTCCTATCTGGTGTCATACACAGAGAGATTTCAATTCACCGTCCAAATAATTGAAAAGTAACTTAAAACTTTACAGTAGTCTTTTATAAAACTAGACAAAGGAAAAAACTATCATAAATTCTTAATAATTATTTTACCTTACTTGGTTCACTCTCACTCTCTCACAACTATATCTCTCCTCAATCTAACAAAATTTTCTTCCATCTCAAAACTTCCTTGATCACTTCAAACCAATAACCTCTCATGTTCAATTTTCTTCTCTATCCTTTCACAGTATAACTCTGAATATTGCCCTATCAGCATTATCTTTCCCACTAATCTAAGCAAAGGAAAAGAAATGTTTTCCTTATTTGCCAATGATCACCAGAGCCAACCAAAGTACACAAGTGCTCAATACATTTGCTAATCACTGAACACACTCATACTCATTTCCAAATATACAAACAAACCACACATAATGGAACTACAAGGTTTGCATTGTAAAATTTTCCCCAAGTTGTTAAAATTTCTTCCTAGATCACACTTGGTAGTAATTCAATATTCTATTGAGGGACTGAACCATCGATTCATCATTTCTTCCTTGACTTCACTTTTCACTGTACAAATACCATATACACTTAAGTAAGAGCTGAACTGAATATCAAGCCGAGGTATCTAATTTTACCACAAAAACTGCATTAAAAATGTGCTGAAAAACTCAGCAGATATAAGAGTATATACAGTAATGTAGCAATGAATATCTTTGTACCTACTCATCCCTGATTATTCCCTTCTTATAATTATCTTCTTCAAGTAGAATTACTGGACTTGACTTAATATGCACTTTTTAAGGTTTCAATACAGATAGCCAAATTGCTTTACACACAGTTGCAACCATTTCATCCCCAGAGCACACAAGAATGGCCTTCTCCCTGAACAGCTCAGAGTACCAAGTCTTTTGTTTTTATCTTTTCAAAATTGAAATTTGTGAAACAATATATTTCTTTTGGAGATAATAATGCCTTCAGTAAGCACCGATTTGACCTGGGAGACAAGATGCATCAAATCCTACATTACCTACATTACAGTAAAAGTCCAAGATGACCCTGGTTCTCTATTTCAAAGTTGATTTCTTAAAACTTTTTGGTACAAAGTGGAATATAAATGACTATGTTCTCTAAGTTCTTCATAAGCACAGTCACGGTGGGTCCAGGAGGAGAAACAAGCCAACTGCCCTGTGTGCACTAGAAACATGTAAGAAATCATAAGGAGGACATAAAAAGCTCTTTAGAGGGTTAAAATTATCAAAAAGTTTGAAGCATAGTCTTTTTTTAAACAACTAGACAATGGAGGTGGGTGCATGTATGCGATATTTTATATTAATGGCCCCCAGTAAGCTATGGCTCCTGGCATCTTGGCTTTTGCATATACCTTTCTGATACTGAATTAGGTAATATATCTGTTTTTGCCTATGGAACATCAGCAAACATGATGACACAGCGTAGACGTTAACAGCGTAGACGTTAACAGCACCTGCCATTGGGATATGCCCACAGTCAAGTTAGACTACAAGAGAGAGGAGGCTCTGCCATTCTGGGCACCCCATTTGAGGTCCCAAACTGTAGGGAACTGTGTGTCTCCCTACCCTGGATTTAAGGCATGAATTTACTCTCGCCATACAAACTGCCCTGAGATTTTACTGTCCTTTGTCTCAATTCCTGCCAGAGGGTGGCTGCCCTGACCCTTGCTAGGATTGGTGCTCTTTCACTAGCAGCTGCTATGCTCATTGGTCAATACATGACTGATGGCATCTCCCCCAGGCTCTCCAGGAATGCTTCATTAGCATACTTACCTGTTTGATCAGTTGCCCGCCATTCCTTCCTTGTTTGGAGATGCACAACTATTGGCTACCTCAGCTGTACCTTATTTTATATGTGACATATGGTGCCAGCCTCTCGCTGGCTATTTAAACCTCTGCTCTCAACTCAATACATGAGGCTTGATCAGATTCCTGTCTTGCCTCCATCTCTCCACGCCCTTGCCCATCTTCATTCCCAGTTCCTCTTTCAAGTCCACGTTGTTGATGTCCCGCTGGTCGGGATACCAAACAATGCTGTAAGACCCTACTAGACCACCAGACTGCAGCCAAACTGCTAGCTGTACGCAGCCACTGGAGTGATCTCATGCAAAAACTCACAGACAAATCATCCAGAAAAATAAGTGCTAATTTCATTTATAGATATAGAGGAATTGTTATGTAAGAATTGAAAACTCTATCAACATATTCTGCTAAAAGACCATATCACTAATTCAACATTTATTGGGCATTTATAGTATACAGTCCTAACTGGGAAACTTGCATGTTAAAAAAATAGCTTTGTAGTGTGGCAACAGCTGTAATATTAAATAGGTAATACCACAAAGAGTCCAGAGTTATCTACTCTCCTGCTGTTACTCAGTGACTTCACAGGGGGGAAATTATCCATCCATCTATCTATTTTTTCTTTGTCTTTTTTAGAAAGCTGTCCCTGTGTGGTACAAATAGTTAATGAACTTGTTTGCTAATAAAAAGTCCGGAAGTTCTAGTTCATTAGAGACAACTCAGAAGAAAAGTCCAGTAATGTACTTCCCCAAAAATCAGCCATTGAAAATGCTGTGGAGTACAGTTATACTCTGCCACACATTGAGGTGCCAAGAGTCAGAGCTGACTCAGTAACAACTGGTTTGGTTTGCCTGGAGTCTTAAAACATGACCAGTCAAGCTGAAAAGGAAAGATTCACAAAGGCAAAGGAACCCATTAAGATATATAGATACAAAATAATACAAGCTACAAGAAATGATACAAGTACCATGCGTATAATATGATCGCTCACTCACTACCATTGAGCAGATGCTGACTCATGGTGAATGCATAGGGTATGGTAGAACTGCCCGGGTGGGTTTACAAGATTCGGGTTCTCCTTGTAGCAGGGGAAGACTTCATCTTTCTCTCATGTAGAAGCTGGTGATTTTGAACTACTGACCTTGCAGATGGCAGCCCAACACATAACTACTATGCCACCAAGGATCCATGATTTGATCTTGTTAAAATGTAGATGTTGAAGAGAAGGAAAAGAGGAAGCTTTTCAGACTAAGATGAGTTCTAAATAGTGTCCCATTACATGGGACAGTCAGGAGAGAAACCAGTCTGTGCTCTTAAACCTATACTATTCTGCTTCTTTGAACCATTCAACTTCTTTCTTTAGTATTGATGCTTCATGATCGCTAAGTTTGAATTTAGAAGTATTCAGCAGTATTAGATCACATCCCATTTTGGATACCCATTCAGCAATAAATCCACTCCAATGAATTCATCATTTTATGTCTAATAAATGACTCATGATGCAGTTCATCAATTTTTCTGAAAGTAGTTCTTAAGATTCTTTAAGCAAGACACAATCTAATATGACTCCACACAACAAACATCTTAGAAAATTAGTGGGATGGCTATATAGATCAGAAAATATCTAACAAATAACATAAAATCACCAGTAATCACTTCTAAGTGGGTATACTAATTGTTTATACTAATTACAGGATTAGATCCAAATTTCTTCATTTAAACAAGCCTCTTTTTTTCATACTCAAAGACTTAGGGTAAAATGAAATAAAATCACTTAATACTTAACTGCCAAAAACAATTTAATCATTAAGTCCCTAAGTTTAATTTGCATAGAAAGGTAGGAATTGGCATTAGTAAGAACATAATATAAAATACAAGATTAGTCTAGGAAAGAATTATGGTTTGCAAAACACCATGTTATTGGCTGTCCAGCCAAGTGTGGACATGTAAAAGACAGCTGTAATGCATTATTTTATATGGGAAATGTGCCACACAGTAAGTTCCATATCCAGCCCTCCACAAAGATGCACCCGATGACCAATTACTGTCCACAAATAGATGGCACCATCTGAACCACATCTGCAGTTGATATTTACAGAAAAGTATCCCTCTGAGACCAAATAAGGGATGAAAGATCATGCAACAAAATTAGTGAGAGTCAATAGAATAAGAATCCAGCAGTTAATTGACTACAGAGGAGAAGACTCAGGGGAAGGAGCCAGATCCCTGTTCCCTCAGGTTGATCAAATGCTTGTCTTAGGTAGCTCTTGAATTTGACTCTTTATTTCTTAGTGTAACTGACTAATGTTTAGGTATTATAAAAGCCTTAGGTGTCCTCAAGATACAACTTCATTACTAAAGTCATATTTCATCTAATTGCTTTCATGTCACATAAAATATAACCCAGTGAAATAAATGTGTGTCTTTCTTGTAAAGACAAGCCCTTGCTTTGAAAGTGGTAAGGTTCTCTGGGTAGGTGCTGGGTAAGTTTGAGGAACACATTCGTTAAGTCATGGCAATAAGATAAATCTTCATCTAAATACAGCAAAAATTAAATTATACTTATAAGATACAGTATACATATAACTATTATGTATAATGGATTCTTCTTTGCTTACTTTAATCTGACTGTTGTATGGTATTTTATAGTTTAGATCCCATTTAAATCATAGAATATTAGACTTTGGAGGGACTTTCTAATTTTCCTAGCCTAGTAAGTCACCCAAAAGAGGAAATGTATTTAAAATATCCCTGGAAAATAATACCTAGATTGAAACTAACTACAGAGCCTTGCATAATGAATTAATTAGATTTACCATAATGCACATTATCCTGAATTTTCAGTCACAAGAGGAGAAGTGAATCTATTAAAAAACTTCCAGAGAAAGGACTTCCGCGAAGATGGCGACTGAGTAACATATATCAGAGGCACTCCCCAGAAATCAGCCCAGGAGAGTGACTAAGAAGGGAATTCAAAACTGCTGGATTGCAGAAGGAGCATCATAAAGATAAGTAGGCACAGATCCACAAGGCTTTGAGGGGCTGGGGGCGTTTGTGTTACCACAGTGGAGGCCGGCTAGGGTTTAACCTTAGCCCCGCCACTGTCTCCACCTGAGTTGGGACCATTTGGAGTCCCCACAGGGGCCTTATCTCAACCTAGCCACAGCTTGCAGCTGCTTTGGAACAGGGATTAAACCCTTTCAGCACCATGGGCAGGAATCAGGGCTCAGCTACATTGTTACATTTGTTTCCCTCTCTTCTCTCTATCCCCCCACAGTCTCAGTGGGCTTCGTTTTTTCTTGTGTTTTTTTTTTGTTTGTTTTGTTTTGTTTTTCCTCTTTGTATCTTCCCTAGTCTCTCACATGCCACTGCTGACCTCCACACCACTCCCCTTAGCCTAGGACATTTATGCCTGCCCTCCACCCAGTTAGGTTAACTCCACCCTGTGCAGCATAGCCTGAGGCTGGGGAAAGCCCAGCCACCCTCCACCAGGGGATAGTCCACTCATATTACTCCAGGGGATTCCTGCCTGTGTGGCTGGGGGAGCTCCTATTTGTACTCTGTGGGCACATGTGACTGAGGGAACTTACTCCCGCCTACCTTAGTGCCTCATATAGCCTAAGGCAGCTGGGCCAACATTTGCCAAAGTTCTAAGCTGCTTCAGGAACCTCTGCCCAATCTCCACAGTGGTCTACCTGACCAGGGAAAATCCACCTACCATTTGTAGCGTTCTACATCAAAGTAGGCAACCCACCAGTCTTCTGGGACACTCCTCTTGAGGTTGAAGCCACAGAGGATAAAGTGGTAGGCTAAATCCATAGGGAAATTACCTGTAGAAGAAGCATTCCTGAGTCCCCCAGAGAGAGCCATTGCTCTTCAACTCCCTGGAAAACGATACCTGCCTCCTCTAAAACAATGCAATGCAAACAGCAATCAGCCCCAATGATCTCAACAGGGAGAGGAACATGTCTGATCAGAGCACATGGGAGCAAATGAAGGGAGAGAGTGGAGCACATCCTGGCCCACCAAGCCTTGAGGATGATATTCCCACTCAGAGCAGCCAATCCACAGAGAAGACCATATGACCAGCCCCACTATTAGACATGACATCCCTCACTGACCCATAGTCCTACAGGGGACATCACTGGATGTCCCAGTGTGAGAATAGCATACAATCTGATCCCACCACACCAAGGAAAACACTAAGGGGGTGCAACAGAACCATAAGGGGAACAGAGCAAAGAAGTCCCCAGGGAATACCAAAAATAGAATTTGGGGCCAGGGCATGGCAACCCATCTGACTGGGCCAGAAAACACTCCTAAAGGTCAACAAACAGTCCTAGAACTAACTATAGGCTTTTCTTTGTTGTTGTTGTTGTTGTTGTTATTTTGTCATTGGCTTTTTGTTGTTATTGTTTTGTTTTCTTTTGTTGCTTTGTTTGCTCTGTCTTGTTTTTGTGCATGTTATTATCTCCGCAGGACTTTCTAAATAATATGGGCTGGATGAACAATCTGGAGGAGAAAACAACAAGACCAACAGTTGGGGGTAGGGGCATGGGAGAAGGGAGGTAGGAGAAAAGGAAGTGAGTGTGAACAAACTCAGGGACAAGAGAATAACAAGTGATCTAAATTGGTGGTGAGGAGGGTGTAGGAGGTCTGGTAGGGCGTGACCAAGGGCAATGTAACCAAGAGGAATTACTGAAACCCAAATGAAGGCTGAGCATGATGGTGGGACAAGAGGAAAGCAAAAGGAAATAGAGGAAAGAGCTAGGAGGCAAAGGGCATTTATAGAGGTCTAAATACAGGCATGTAGATATGTAAATATATTTATATGTGAGGATGTGGAAATAGATCTATGTGCATACATTTATAGGTGTAGTATTAAGGTAGCAGATGGACATTGGGTCTCCACTCAAGTACTCCCTCAAATCAAGAACACTTTGTTCTATTAAACTGGCATTCCATGATGCTCACCTTCCCGACATGATTGCTGAAGACAAATGGGTACATAAGTAAATGTGGAGAAGAAAGCTGATGGTGCCCAGCTATCAAAAGATATAGCTTCTGGGCACTTAATGTCTTGAAGGTAAACAAGTGGCCATCTAGCTCAGAAGCAACAAAGCCCACATGGAAGAAACACACCACATGGAAGATCACAAGGTGCCGAAGGGATCAGTTATCATGAATTAACGAACAAAAAAATCAAATCATTGTGAATGAGGGTGAGTGCAGACTGGGGACCCAAGACCCATCTGTAGGTAACTGGGCATCCCCTTACAGAAGGGTCACGGGGGGTGGGGGTAGAAGAGCCAGCAGTCAGGGTGTAGTGTAGCAACAATGATGCATACAACTTTCCACTTGTTCCTAAATGCTTCCTTCCCCCCACCCCACCCCACCCCCAGTATCATGATCCCAATTCTATTTTACAAGTCTGGCTAGACCACAGGATGTACACTGGTACAGATAGGAACTGGAAACACAGGTAATCCAGGACAGATGATCCCTTCAGGACCAGAGCGAGGAGAGTGGCTAAACCAGGAGGTTGGAGGGAGGGTGGGTTAAAAGGAGGAACCGAAGACAAGGATCTACATATGACTTCCTCCCTGGGGGATGAACAGCAGGAAAATAGGTGAAGGGAGGTGTCAGACAGTGTAAGATATGACAAATCATAATTGATAAATTATCAAAGGTCCATGAGAGAGGGAGGAGCTGGGAGGGAGGGGGAAAATGAGAAGCTGATGCCAAGGATTTACATGGAGAGCAAATGTTTTGAGAATGATGAGGGCAGTGAATGTACAAATGTTCTTTACACAATTGATGTATGTATGGATTGGGATAAGAGTTGTATGAGCCCCCAAGAAAATTATTAAAAAATAAATAAAAAACAACTTCCAGAGTGAGAAACAATCTGTAATCAACATGGCTTTTGGTTTGTTAATAGAAACTCTGGAAATTTAAGTAAATGAAAAAAGATCTTGTGAAAGATAAAAGAAATTTCTCTCCTGATTTTTATCAGGATGCTATTCAAGAATGAGATCCATCAAAACAAGAAAATGAATCAAAATAAGGAAGACAAAATAAGGAAGACATGTGATCCAGGAAGCATGCGGCCACCAAAGGGGAAAGGGCAGTGAAGGTGAAGTCACAGGTGATGACTCTGAAGCAGGTGAATGAGGAGCCAGTCCAAATGGGGCCAGAAGACATAGGATTCTGAGAAAAAACGTTTCCAAGATAAAAATGGAACTTGTATATTTGACCATAATGAAAGAAGTTTTACAATTTTGGAAGAGCATTTTGGAATGAATCAATAGATTATAAAAAATAATTGAGGGAGAATATGAGAAAAGTATTAACGGAAGGAAAAATAAATTGTATAAGAAATGTACAAGGAATATAACAACTAATAACAATAGCTAGAGAAATGGAGTATAAACAAAATGTACTTCGTTGCTCAGCTGTAAATACTATTTTCATTACCATAATAGTTTAAACACTAAATGTTACATTTAATACAACTTTTATATAATCATACTCAGAATGACAGTAAGGGAAGATTATTAGTAAGAATCAAATAGGACTAAATCCTCACCTTTCTTAATACGAAGTAAGAGACAGTATCTAAAATAGACATATTAGGAAAGAGTAGATAGATGAACAATTTGGAGAAAAGGCATAATGGGAAAAAGAGTTCTTCGGGGAAAAGGCAGATGGGAATGTGTGGGAATGGAAAGCACTTTTTTTCGTCTATGCCTTCTTTTTTCTTTTAAGCTAAGTGCATAATAAATATAGAATAAGAATTTTAAGCTAAATGCATAATAAAAATCAAAGTTCAATTGCAGGAAAAATAATAAATCCAATATTTTCTTCCTGGAATTCAAGGGATGACAAATCTCTGTGATGTGTTGTCTCAGCACACTTAAGTTATCACCATTTTGTACAATAATAAAAATAAGCTCCAACTTGGATAACAAGGCTTCCTAGCAGTTTCACAGGTGAGAAGGGAATCACTGAAAGATGCAGAATATAGACAGAATTCTCCAGTTTATCTCAAATAATCCCTAAATGATATATCTTGTAAAATCAGGAAACATGTCAAAGTGTGCTGTGATCCACAAAATCAGTGTGGCTTCCCTGTGCAGAGAAGAGATTCTTATTTCCTGGTATTCAAGAAAAATACATAGACAGATAGGAAAGAATTCAGACTCTAAAGTCCAAGTTTGAGTAGAAAGTAAAACGCTAGTGACCAGGACTCTCTATTTTACAACCCCATTGATGATTTTACGCAAATAATTTCTAGACCTTGAGAGAGTATACAAGTATGCTATTTCTACTCTCTCTCCTATCATAAGGGCTGGCAAACATTTCTGTGAAGGGTCATAGTAAATATTTTAGGCTTTGTCAAACATATAGTCTCTTGCAACTAGTCATTTATGTTGTTGTAGCATGAAAGCGACCACAGAAAACAGGTAACCAAACAACTGTGGCTATATTCTAATAAAAATTTAGTTATGACCACTAAATTAAATTTCATACACTTTGCATGTGTTACTAAACATATCAGAAGTGATGCTGACATTTGCTTTTGATCATAGAATAGCTAAAGCAAATAGAAGAAATAATGAAACAAATGAGCTGAACAGAAACTTTCAAAGGGCAGCTTGAGAAGACAAAGCAAACTATTTTAATGAAATGTGCAAAGACCTGAAGAAAACATTTGCAGCTTCAAGTTCCAATTGAAAGATTCTATGGGCGAAAGATGGGACTTGGCAGGAAGCATCAAAATAAAAGATGGGTAGTCACTATACACCGTCATTACACCAAGAAGAATTTCTTGATATCAACCATCTCAAGAAATATCATACAATCGAGAATTAATGATACTTTAAGAAGTTCAAGCTGTACTAAAGCCCATCTTTCTCCTGCAGAGTGGCTGGTCATTTCTAACTTCTGACCTTTCAGATCGCAGCCCAACACTATGGTGATATAGGACAGAAAAATTAACATTCCTGCTATCAGATGCCATCAAGCTTACTCCAACCCATAGTGACCTTATGCACAACAGGACAAAACACTGCCTGGTCCGGTGCCATCCTCACAATTGTTCCTATACTTGAGTCCCTTGTTGCAGCCACTGTCTCAATCCATTTCCTTGAGGGCCTTCCGCTGCCCCTCTACTTTACTAAACCTGATATTCTTCTCCAGAGACTGGTCTCCCCTGAAAAGATGTCCAAAATATATAAGGCAAGTCTAGCCATCATAGTCTCTAAGGAGCCCCCTGATTTTCTTTCTCCCAAGACAGATCAGTTTGTCCTTTTAGCAGCCCATGGTACTTTCAATATTCTTCCCCAGCGCCACAATTCAAATGCATTGATTCTTCTTTGGTCTTCCTAATTCAATGGCCAACTTTCACATGCATGTGAGGTGATTGAAAATACAAATATTAATTACAAAAAACTTATAAGGTCATATAATTGCATCTGAAACGTGTTTAGAGAAATTGGACCCCATCACTGAATTTGATTAGCTGGTCCCTGTTATTGGATTTGGTTATTTCTACATCAGTGGACAAGGTTTACATAAGCATTTCTTTACCTAGCATGTAAAGATAATAGTTTTCTGAGATTTCAGTCTGAAGTGTGATGAGGTTTTGATTGTTTTGCATTCTTTAATTTAAAGTGCCAACATTTAGAGTTGCAACTTTTTAAATTAAGGATTCGCTTCTGAACTTCAGTTACATTTTCTGCCTTTTAATGTCTAGTATAAAAATATACAGACCAAGTTGACATATTTTGTATCATACAGTTTACCCTTAATGTGTTCCCGTTATTTTGAATTGTTTGTGAAACCCATAGAAGCTAATCAGTATATTTTTACATCTTCATATGACAAATGGTTGTTTTAGTAGGAATGTAATCATTTTGAATGACTTCATAAATAAAATTTGCACATTAAAAGCTCAAATGATTTATAGCTGATTTCATCATGAAAGGTGATTAATTAGTCCAGGATGCGGTGCAACTTAGCAGATTGCTAGAATTTGAAAATTTTAAAAGTCACAGGTATTTCTGAGCAGCCCTTGAAGACTTCAATAGGCACATAAATGACTGCCATGTCTTGGGAGCTGTCTGCAGTGTAGAAACAGCTATGCTCTGTTTGACTTTTAGGCGCCACTTCACATTGAGATAAACAGTTTTCAGAGAGTCAATGAAACTTTGGTTTCCCCCAACATTTGAGTGATTCCTGATGATTTGATCAATTACCCAGCATTGAAATTCCAAAGACTCTCAAAACATGCAAATGTAAGGAGGATAAATGTTTAGAAGTGTAGACAAGAGAATATACAAGGTTTAGCATTCCAATTCCATACTCCGTCTATCTCAGAGGTACCTGGATGGCGTGCAGTCTCTCTAGCTCTCTGTGTGTAATTTGCAGTTGTGCATCCACCCTATTCTTGATGCTCTTCAGAAACGTCTCGCCATTTCAAAATTTGAAAATCATCTTCTAAAATCAGAATACTTCCCCAGGTGTCCATCCAGTCATATATATTTTTAAGATTTTATCTCAATTTAGTAGTAAAATGTTTTTAAATAAAAAAAAAACAAGCTTCAAGACCCCCCAGAAAAATTATTTAGGTGGAAAAGAAAGCAACAGAAAGAGAATCCGTTGGGACTTCGTCCCTGACATGGCGCTTCCCCATCCTGGACCTGCCCAGGGAGACACGCATAAAGGACGTGCAAAGAAGAATGCCAGGTGAGTAGTGCAAACACCTGGAATCAGTCAGATCCAGAGCTGGGTACAGCTCCATTAACCTGTTACTTCTTTCTGTCGTCCCATTTGATAAACTAATGAACGTTTAAAGGGTGTGTTGATTCTTCAGTGGTTATTATACAATCCTTGATGTCTTTTCAGGATAGAAACCATTACTTCAAAGAGGTTTCTTTAGGAAAAAAAATAATTTTTATTGTGAATTATGTGGGGGTTTATATTTCATATTATCACTTTCATATTCTACAATTTAACATCTTGTCAACCTCCGAATAGCTTTCCCTTCCCCCCCCGAAACATCTTTTAAAAATCCTGAAATTTGAAAAGGGGTTTCATAATCATTCTTATACAAAAATATTTTTATCATCATGTACTCGGGTTGAAATATAAAAATGTTATGTGTAGACAGAAGCAGCAAGATATATATTTCCTCACTAACTCTGCCTCCATCACAAGAACAAAGATTCTCAACCAAGCACCCCAGTTCATACTGAAATACGATCATTTTCCACCAAAAAGATTCATACAAATATATCTCAAAAACTTCCTCACTCGCAAAAAACCTGCAAATATCTTAGAGAAAACAATATTCTTATGGCTGTTAAATTCCATTTTTGCACCTTAGATCAGATAGACAGTGAAAGCAATCCAACAGCAGATACACCTACCATAAACAATGTCAAGAGCACTGGTGGGAACGTGAAAATGCCTCTCTCAGTAACTTCTTTGACACGCGGAGCTATGCGTATGCACTCAGTCAGATTCTAAAAGACGAGTTTGGGACTATAGGAGGGACACGGGAAACAAGTGAGTGAGAGGACAGGGAGAAGAGTGAGTTGATGAACGCATGTCTCCCACGCGTGAGAACCACTGCCCTTTGGCTTACTGCCTCCACAAAAAAAGCATGGGCCCAAGTGAAGCCAAATGTTTCTGTCTGGGCAGAGAGACCAGAAATCTAGATTTTTGTGTGAGAGTTGCACAGTGAAGTGCTATCAATTAATTTAATTTTTTATGCTATGCAGGTTGTAAGATATCATGCTAGTCCATGGGTCACCAGTCTGCCGTATCTAAAGAAATTGCTTATCATAACCCTCTAATTCTACCATCAGTTAACAAACTCTCTTGAGTAAATCTGGGGTAAACTGATGTAAGAAGTCCCACAGAACTATATTCCATCCACCACCTTCTTTCAGACTGATGCCTGGGAGGGAAGTACCGTCATTATTAGGCATAGACTAAAGCATGGTCACCCTCTTCTCTCCCTGGTCACCTTAGGGTGTGAGCAGGACTGGTGAAGTAGGCTGGGAGCGCAGGCGAGCTTTATGAGGCATGGCTGGTCTACACCTAGATGATTGGGCAAAGATTTAGATAAAGGCAAAGGTGATCGCACACATCAAGGTTCTGCCATAGGGCTGTCACCCTAAGGTTTGCAAACCTTTCGTGAACTGCCAGAGGAAGAACTGATGCTTCATGTTGCAATGCAGCCACTAAACTCTGTATTCCAAAGGCTGAACGCTTTACCGGGACCATGCCATCCAATTCTATCACATTTCTGTGCACTTCTGCAGCGGGTAATGGGCAATCAGAAATTGATAAGGAATAGGTAAGATTTGCTCCTCCTCCTCCACCCTTTTAAGTCTTTCCCAATATATTTTACTGTGATAGGTTTGGATGTGCTGTGTGGTCTTCCTTCTTTGAGAGCCCTTAAGTAGACTTAGATGCTGAGGTAGTTTATTGTGCCAACCTGGCTGATAAACACATGTGCGGTTAATTGAAGGGCAGGGGAATAAATGGCTTTCTAGTTCTCAGGTCTCTTGCTTTCTGATGGTTGAACCAGGGTGCAGCTGCCTTAGCCAGTTCCTGCTTCAGCTGGCAAGGCTCATTTCCTGCAAGACAACCCTGAGGAGAAGCCACATGGACCTACCCCGATACAGCCCTGGGTGCTGGAGCAGCCGTGTGGAGACCCCTGCCAGCACTGAGATGCTTACACATTCACTGATTCAGGTTTCCTCCTGCAGTTGGCATCATTGCACGTTTTGTGAGATGGAGGAGGACCTTGTGGATTGGTGTCAGATATGTGGGTTAATGGGTTATTATTGGAATTGTGGGCTTGGCAGCACTGGGTTGGGATGTTTTCTTGATGCACACTTCACCTTTATATAAAACTCTGTCTTATACATGAGTTGCTGTGGATTTGTTTCTCTCAAGTACCCAAACTAGCACGATGCTATTTTACAGAGGACAAGGAGCAGAAATTTGTTTGGTAGGTTTAGGCTTTGGAAGAGAAGGAAGAAAGTGTCTGCGGATACATCTTCAAGATCAGCCTGTGTGTACATGGTGTTAGTGTCCTGTGCATTCCTATCATTTCAGGTCAGCACACAATGACTCTCACTTTGGTCAAAAACATAAGTTTGCTTAAAAAATATCAAAAGAAACATGTACAAATGAAGTAATGAGAATGTAATAATGCCTGCTTTTCTTACCTCGAGAGTTTAGATGTCCATAATTATGTATGAACTGGATACTTAATATAAAGCCAGGTACTGAAAATGCCTAGATGGGTTATCTATCCCATAAACACAAAGGTTTGGTCCTGGGATTTTTATTAGTTTTTAGTAAACTTACACATGCAAGTATCCACAAGACTTAGGTAAGATTTGGGTCATTCAAACATATGGGATAATTTGAAAATTGGATTTCAATGAAAGGAAACATTACTGTGAAATCAATTTAGCATTTAAAAGATTCAGCAATTATTTTTTCCACAAACGTTGAGGGGGGAAATGCCAAAAAAAATTTGTTTTAAAGAAAATAGAAAGAAAATAATAATCAGTAATGATCTTTTTTCCCTTCTGAACCAAATTAGAATACATTCTCAATATTCTATGTAATACTCTAAAGTCACACCTACTGGGTGAGATGCGCTGCCCACTTTTGTTCCATTTGATCATGGATAAGTTCCAAATGAGCACAATGAAGTGTTTTGGAATCCTCATTCTTCTCAAGGTTATCCACATTTTGTTATGGTTCACACATTCGAATGCATTTACATAGTCAGTGAAACACCAGTAAACATCTTTCTTATATTCTCTGCTTTGAGCCACTAGCCATCTGACATCAGCAATAATATTCTTTATTCTACATCTTTTGAACTTGGCCCGAATTTCTAGCAACTCCATCAATGCACTGCTGCAATTATTGTTGGATGATCCTAAGCAACATTTTACTTGCATGCAATATCAATGAGGTCATTCTATAGCTTGAGCATTCTTTTAGGTCGCCTTTCCTTGTAACGAGCATAAATATTGAGATGAAAATTAGCACCCAATGAATGACAACACCACCCAGAAGTCAACCCAGATATAGAAGTATTCAAAATAAAACAAACCTACAAGACTAAACATAGGGAACCAGAGATATGAACTTTTAATTAAGATAGTTACAAGAAGAAATGGATTGTTTTAAATTGAGGACACAAATAACAAGTTAAAAAGTAACTTCAAAGAAAATACAACAATCTCATAAAAATAAAAAGAAAGAAAATCATAAAAATTTAGTAAACATATATGAAACCCAGGATTGATGAATCTATAGGGACAGCAAGTAGACTAAGTGTTTCTGGGGGGTACAGTGGTGGAGGGAGGGGGAACAAGGAGCTGATATCAAGGAGTTCAGGAAGGAAAATAATGTTTTGAAACTGATTAGAGTAACAATTATACAACCCTGATTAATGTGCTTGAACTACAGAATGATATAATAACTGTATTAACTCTCAATAAAATGGTTTTGGGAAAAAAATTAGTAAACACTAACATAAGAGCAGTGAAGAAGATATAAAGAAACCACTGAACAAAATGAATATAGCCTAGAAAATTATGTGGGGGAAAAACCCAGCAGCATCAGAAGAACGTCATGTCAAAATGACAGCAATACAGTTATACATGTCAACAATTCCATTGAATTTAAACAGGTTAAGTGTACCCAAAAAGACAAGGTATTAAAACATGGATTTAAAAATAAATAAATAAACAAGACCACCAATATACTGTCTACCCTAAGGCCAACCTGCACAACATAATCCACAGCGATAATGTTCTACATCCTACCTATGTGACTGATAATGGGGAACTTAAAAGCTTGTGAGGTGTCACTGTCTGCAGGAAAGAAGGCTGATGGAAGTCCATAGACCAATGGACTAATGAGCCACATGACATCTATGTCTATAACCTGTAGACCAGAAGAACTAGATGGTGCCTGGCTACCACGACAAACTTCTTGACAAAGTGGGGAAAATGTGGAACAAAACTCAAACTCATAAAACAACATGCTTCTGGTCCTATAGAGACAAGTGGAACTGCACAGACTGTGGCCCTCAGTAATCCCTCTGATCTGGAACGGAGCTCACCCCACATTAGAATATTCAGTGATTTAAAAGGAAATCGTTAGAATCTTACAAAAGGAAGTTCAGAGGGTTAAGGAATGGAAATAGGAAGCACAGGGAGCTGGAATAAGTGATGTACATTCAAGGGATTGTAACAGATGAATTGAAACAAAATGTGTTTGAATTGCTAAATGTAAACCCGATGATCTGATTTGTAACCTTAGCTTAGATCACAGCAAAAAGCTCAAAAGAAAGAAAGCAACTAAATATATATACATATTGCAAAAAAAGTAGGTCTATTGTCTACGCAAGTACTCCCTCAATGCAAGAATACTTTGTTCTAATAACCCAGTATTTTGTGATGCTCGCCTTCCCAGCTATCAAAAAATATAGTGTGTGGGGGTCTTAAAGGCTTGAAGATAAACAAGCGGCCATATAACTGAGAAGCAACAAAGCCCACAGGATAGAAGCACACCAGCCTGTGTGGTCATGAGGTGTTGAGAGGATCGGGCATCAGGCATCAAAGACCCAGAACAAAAAATCATATCATTGTGAATGATGGGGAGTGTGGAGTGGTGACCCAAAGCTTATCTGTAAGCAATTGGACATCCCTTTCCAGAAGGGTCACAAGGAAGACACGAGCCAGTCAGGGTGCAATAAAGATCTGTTGAAACATACAGTTTTCCTCTAGTTCTTTAATGCTTCCTCCTTCCCACTATCATGACCCCAATTCTACCTTAAAAATTGGCTAGATCAGAGGATGTACACTGGTACAGATTAGAGCTGGAAACGCAGGGAATCCAGGACAGATAAATCCCTCAGGACCAATAATGAGAGTAGCAATACCAGGAGGGAAAGGGGAATGTTGAGGAGAGTAGTGGGGAGACTGACCACAATGATCTACATATATATAACCCCTCCCAGAGGGATGGACAACAGAAACATGGGTGAAGGGAGACATCAGTCAGTGTAAGACATGGAATGAAAATTTATAAATTATCAAGGGTTCATATAGGAAGGAAGATAGGGGAGTGGGGAAATGAGCTTATACCAAGGGCTCAAGTAGAAAAACAATGTTTTGAAAATGATTGCAACATATGTACAAATGTGTTTGTCACAATGAATGTGTGTATGGATTATTATAAGAGCTGCATGAGCACCCAATAATATGATTTTTTTAAATAGGCCTATCAGTGATTTTTTAGAATAAAATTTAGCTCACAAACTGAGATTTATTTAACCAATACAGGAACCCAAGTGGAAGGTGAATTATGAGAATGACGAGTGCAACGAATGTATAAGGGTGCTTTGCTCAATTGATGTATGTACAGACTGTGATAAAATCCTTATGAGCCCCAATAAAAAGAATTTTTTTTAAATGACAGATTCCTACATTTCAAACTTAATAAATAAATGATGAATGATAACCCTTTAGAATAACTAATTATAAGTCCGATACTAGCCCATATGTCTGATACACTTCTATAAATTCCCACTTCAGACTCACATAGTACATGCAGTGACACCGAATGCAGGAAGATCACAGGCCAGTGGGTGGAAAATCTTATGAATCCAGTGGCGGAGGTAGCACCATAGTGTTGGCGTGGGTCTCCACATGGCTCCTCCAGCTACAGATCTCTGGCTCCATCAGCAAAGCTCCATCTAGCTCCATCTAACCAGAATGTCAAGCAGAGAGAGTATGTGTCCCACCTCCAGAGAGGGAAGACAGGAGTTTGGAGAATCCTCAGAAGAAGGCCATGCCCACACCAAGGCTTCATTGGCTATGACCTGATTGACAGGTTAGACTTCACCCCTTCCAGCAAGTGAGAGTAGATTACGGAGCTGCCACAGGAGGTTAACAGGTTTCCTTCTTCCTACTACTTTTATGACTCTTTTCTCTCCTCCTGCCTCTTGATGAGTTTTCACAGCTCAACCAGTTGATGTTAAGTGAATCCAGCTGATGGAGAGCCCATGTGGGCCAGAGTAGTACTGCATACCACCAGCTTTTCAGTAGCTCAGTTTTCAGAAGTCGATAGCGAGACCTTTCTTTTGAGGGACCTACGGGTGGCCTCAAGCCTCCAAGCTTTCTACTAGGATATTTCCAGTTTGTACCACGCAGCCAATCACAGAAACAATACTTTTTCCCTTCTTTCTTGGCCAAGAAGGAAACGTTGAGACTTAGAGGACACACAGCTGTTTCTCATCAGGGGCTTGAGCAATGCAGTGAAGAAGACCCTACATCAATAGGGGCAGTCGATCCTATTTAATATAGAGCACACGATACTAGGATTCTCAGTAGGATATGCACAAGCTAGAGCCCCCTTTCTGTGCAGGGAGAATCCCATTAGCTTATGGTCTCTATTGTTCCTTCTACTACATCTTACAGCTGCTACTGTAACTGCCAAATGCTCTGACACCCTGTTAGTCTTGAGAGTTTCTAACAATTCTCCTTGGATGGGTTGACCTCTGAACTCTAATGTACTGGAAAACCATGAACTGTTCTATCTTTGGCACTCAGTTCGAGATGTACACAAGACAAAGCCAAAGGGGAATAATTGGGGAGTGAACATGAAGATGCTAAGAAAATCTTTCAGCAACAAATTTGGCTTTTTCCACCAAGGGCAGCCTACACATTTTTAAATTCCGGATATTGCAGGCACCGATGTTTTTTTTTTTTTTTATTCTTCCTGACTTTTGAGCAATTCAGACAGTTTGAGAGCACAATACCTGGTCTCAGGATAAAAAATTTTCAGTCCATTTCCTACTTAAAAGGAGTGGAAAGATCCGCCACTGCCATTATGTTTGAGATGCTGCTGCAGAACCTGCTGCCGGTTTATATCAGAAGTTTAAAATCTGACAGCTAGGAACATAACTTATAGTAAAACAAGGATACTTTGCTTTCAACTAAAAAGAGAACCTTTCTGGATTATTGTAAATGATCCATTTATCATTATTTAAAATAAATAAGCAAGTACATTGAAAGAAGTTATTAGAATTATCTTGTAAAATACTGCCATTTTGCATGGCTTATTAGTGGGATTTTAGCAATGCATAATGAAAATTTTATTGTGATATGTAGGCTTATTGTGTCAACCTGACCAATGAACACATGTGGGATTAGTTGAAGGACGGAGAGATAAATGGCTCAGCGAGCCTCACCTTTCTTGTCTCTTGCTCTTTGATGATCAGACCAGTGTGCAACTGCCTTAGCTGGTTCTTTGCCTCAACTTGCAAGCTACACTACCTTTGGGACACCTAACTCGTGGACTGTGTCACTGTAGTTTGAGGTTCCTTCAAGACCTGCTTCACCACGCTAATGGAGTATACATCACTTGAGCTGTGGACTGTCAGACCCTGCATCTGGCTGACTGTTGGTGACCTGCCTTGCTGTTGCTGCCTGTGGCTGAATAGTCTGAATTGCTCTACAAAAGACTCAGCTGTCTGCTTCCTTGACTTGCACCCGGTGACCCTCAAGACATGAAGGACTGGTGTCTCATGGAAGTGAGTTGCATTGAGCCATTTGTACTGCTCTATACACGAATTAGCTGTTTATTTCATATGCTGTGTATCTATCTGTATAAAATACATAAAATCATAAGTGTCCTGCTTTTGTTTTTCTGGAGAACCCTGTCTAACATACTCACGTATATTGAAAAACTCACATTTCAGGTTTTGATCATTTGATAAAATGTTTTCAGAAAGAGTAGATATGTTGGAAGCATTTCTGTACTTCTTTGAGTTATTCTCTGAAGTTCAAAGATGGGAAAGTAAAAATAGTCTTTTAAGATACCTTTTCACTAATAAAATTTCATTTTAGGTGGAAAATGTAAAACAGAACTTCAAGACTTTGGGGAATCCAGGCTTTATGGATCCAGTGAGGCTGAATAAAGTTTTGGAATTATTGTCCTAAAATAATCTTTAAACATTATGCCAAAAATATTCCCTGAAGCCTTCTTAAAACCAAATAATCCTTTAGCTTAACTAGTAAAAAATGTCAGCCTTGAACACTGTGCCCTTTTAAGATCTATTTATGAGATTAAACTGACAACAACAACTGGAAAGATTAGATAGGAGCCCCCAAAAAAGGAGATTAGAGGGACCTTTCAGAAGCCCCGAATCTCTGTTAATGAGGGAGAAGCAGCGCTGCATGGGAAAGGGAGAGTGGTTGGCACTGAGATGCAATTGCAGAAATCTCCGAATCTTTGCCTGTATTTCCAACACAAACTATCTTCCTGTAAGTTTCTTTTGAGGATAGCTCAGTGATCCCCAATTTTCTTTTCCGTGTTTTAACAATATAGTTGAGGCCCTTTACTCCACAACTTAATTTCAGAAATGTTTTCCATATGTTTTCTTCATTGAATTTTTAGACTATATTTATTTATTCATAAACGTCTAAAAAGTAAAGGGAAAATTCTCACTATTTGAAAAGAATGTCACTTATTTTGATGTGTGTGGACTCAGGGGTGTGTGTGTGTGTGTGTACTGTTGTACTTATAAACAATAAATATGTTTTTAGCTTCACGTTGGGGGGCCCTCTGTAATCACATTAAATAATCCTGGTACAACTCCAGACAGCAAGCTCTCAAGCTCCCTCTAGTTCTGCTATAAAAGAGATTGTTTTGACAGGTCTAATTATGGCATACAGGAATAGCAGACATGTAGCTGAACTTGTGTTTCAAAATCTACGCCCCAGGCATGGCTTTATTAATCTTTAATATGAGGATTAAAAATATCATATCTTTTATATAAAATATATTTGTTTCCAAAATGATTTCCTCATTGGTCAACCCAAACCTTTGCTGCTATCTTACTTGAATTATACAGTAGGGAAGACATTCTCCTGTGATGTCAGCAAGTTAACTGGAACGTGTTCTCTGCAGGAAGCCTCTGTCAACATGTGTTCTGTTCATTCCTCTGAATTATATTTGAATAATAAAGTAAAGTAGGTTAAGAAAATAAAGTTGATTTTCTTTATAAGAAGCATCTAATGAAGCTTTTATTCACTTCTGACAGGGATTCACCACATGTTGAGAGTAACATCCTGGGATCAAGAGGAAAGAGGAAGTCGATGTGACATGATTTCTAAAGTGGTGAATTAAGCAATTAATGACTAGATCACAGGGATTGAAACATTTAATCTAACAAGTTACATAAAATATTACTGTCTTGTGTCTTCCTTATAAAGACTCAGATGGACTTAAAGGATTTGCTAAAAATCATCATGCCTACTACTTAAAGGTGAAATAACAGGATCATTTGCTAATATTTTATAAGACATATATAACTACAAAAAGAGAGTTAACTATATGATCAGGCTGTACAAGCTGCCTTCTTATCTTTGGAGAGCAAGATTTATTTTAGGAATAAGTATCTATGGGAAAACAGCCCACCACTGTCAAATACTTCCATGCAGAACCAAAAAACACTAGAAATTCAAATAGCTAGAAATTTTTATATAGACTATTTTAAGTAAAAGCTCTGATGACCCTGAACTAGTGCCGGCACCTTCTAAAGTGAAATCTGATCCAGAAAGTTTCTGAATATGCTCCGTATGGTTTTAGTGTTATATATATTTAAATTATTTGAAAGCGGATACTACATGTGCATCTTAACTCACCAATAATTATCATGTCACTTGCAAAAACAGTACATTCCCAGTTATTCTACACAAAGGTAAGTTTTACTGTGTGTGTGTTAGTCCAGGTTGACTAGAGAAACAAAACCAATGACATTCACATACATGTAAGAGAGAGCTTTATATCAAGAAGTAGTTATATATCAGGAAAACATCCCATCCCAGAGATTCCATAAGTCCGATACTAATCCATAAGTCCCTCTTCAGACTCACCAGTCACATGCAATGATGCAGAATGCAGGAAGATCACAAACTGGTGGGTGAAAATTCTTGTAGATCCAACGATGGTGGATGCATCTCCTGGGGTCTGGTAACCATCAGGGTCAACAAGCCAGAAGGCAAAGGCAGAGAGAGAGGGGAGAGGTCCAGAACCATCCTTATGAGGTCACGCCCACAAGGAGGCACCATCAATCTGGGACATGATTTACAGGCAAGACTCCACCCCTACACTTTTGTGTCTTCAAGTTTACATAAAGTTATGTAGCTACCATATTTTACATTTAGAAATTTTAATAAATCTCCAAGATTGAAAGACCAAGACTTTTTTTCCTTTTGCAAGATGTGCTTTGATGGGTGCCACAAAATGGACTAGAGGGAGAAAAAAACATTTAGGAAAGAATGTAGAAACAGAGAATTAATTTTTTTTATTCTGGGTAATCCTTTATACATCATTATCTACAGGCAAAAAATGAAGGAATGCTATTGCATAATAAATAGAAAAGTATTTTATAAAATTATGATTTCACAAGAGTAAGACAGATTTACTTATTATTTTACCTCATCCTTAAAAACAAGTATCCCTACCCAACACTAAGTAAATATTAAGTCAAGATATTTCAAACGGGAACATCTAAAAGGTTTTCTAGACACTCTTACATTCTTTAGTCATTCATCAATTCAACAACTACACATATGAACACCAAGAGGTAAGCACTCAGAAAAACAATGGTAACCAAAAATTTGTTGGAAATTACACTTGATTACATTTCTGACAAAACCCACTGCCATTGAGTCAATTTCTACTCATATTGACATTAATAAAATAATTATCCAAATAAACACCATAAAAGAGAATAATATAATATATATAATAATATAACCAAACAAATATACAAATCTCCACTGGAGCTATTGAATTTGATGAAGGTGTTCAGGAGGGTTCTTCTGAGAATGTGATAACTACCCCCAAAATATTAGGGATGAATTAGGAATGAACTAGGCAAGAAGGTAGGAAATGCTTGTCAGGGACAGACAATGATGTGTGTCAGGCTTCTGTGGTGGAATGGAGCAAATCTGAGGGTCTAGAAAAAGTTCTCTTGTGCTAAGAAATATGAGGTAAGAGGAGAATCCCAACAATATGAGACTAGAAATTTAGGTCTGACTTATTCATATAGTGCATCTTACTACATATTATGATTTGTCTATATTTTAAGTGCAATGAGAAGCCACTGATGGTGTAATGTGTAGATAAGCCTCTCTCTAAGCCCACAGTTGGCCACTCATTGATCTTTTGCTCAGTCTGCCTCAGAAAAAGTGGAATGTTTCATCTAATAATAAACTTAGTGTGAATGTCTGGCCATAGTAGCTTAGTTGAGATCTCCTTCTTCCTCTTGGGTGTGAACTTGTCTACAGAAGAAGAAGCTATTCTGTAAGTCTCTGCTTGCTCTAGTATTGCCCAAGATTGGTTGTTTGAAATATGTTCATAACAGGTTAATTTATTTACAAATTAAACTCTGCAGTCTCGGAAACAAAGATAGTATGCTGCCTTTCATTTCTGTTTTTAAAATCATAATGCTTATAAGCTAAGCAAGAAGATATAGGCTATTTGGGAGAGAACTCCCAGAAACTCTACATGACAGTTTTAATGAAAGAGAATTCATAGTGAAAGAAAAGAAGGGTGAAAATAGCCATTGAGTAAAGCAAAATAATGACTTAGGAGAATGGATATGTCCTGATATGATAATGTGCTAGACCTATGTGGATCATGAATTCATAATATTATCAATATGCCTTCTTTTATCAATTTTATTAGCTTTCTTAGCATGCAGAAAGTGAATAGCTAGGCTCATCTAGGACTACAGTTTTGCTATATGAGATGTCTCAAAGACAGAGAGGCATGGAATTTCAGGATAGTGGCAAATCAAGTTTTACTCTGCTTGTTTAATGCTCTGTCTCTGGTGCCTCCAACAATGCCTGGGAATTAACATGTCTTAAATGTATGTATATTTGTGAATTAATGATAAATAATACGGATGAGAAAATGAAGACATGCAAGATGAGATGGAGTGAGAGAAATATCATGAACTAAATGTCCTGATGAGGTCAATGAAGAATTATAGTGAAACTACTCCAACAACATGGACAAAGAGAGATTGTGAGATATTAAAACAGTGTTTTGCCAGTGAAAGCAGTTACAAGTTTAGATGTAGTCAATTAATATGGCTCTTCTAGCCATAATTCCTTATGTGATGTATTATGATCCAGAACACTATGCCTGTGGTTATAATTTCATTTTGGAGGGAGTGCTTTGCTAGTTGAATGGACAGGAATAAGGTGGGGTAAGTGTTGAGCTTAGTAGAGGGCATGAACTGAGGCGCACGCTTTGTTTCCTTGGGGTTGGCTTTAGACTCTAGCAAAGGATGTGAATGAGGACACCATCCTCCTTTTCTTTTGGGATATGGTCAGCAGGAAGACAAAACCCACCTCCATGAAAGCCATTCCGGGGTGTAGACGAGCCATCTTAGACACAGAAAGCCCCAGACCATCAGAACAGCATGGTCACATCTCTTCCTGAAGCACCAGAGACCAAGATCAGAGGCACCAGAGACTGTGACATGGAGACTATATGACAGAGCAAGAGGAGTAGACTGAAACTATGGGAGTGTGAAGCACCGTGGCAGGCAGTTTCCTGGTCCATGGAGAAGAGGCCAAGGGATCAGGTGCCGGACAGACTGAAGACCAAAGAGAGACTTGGCTGTTGGCTGAGAAGTGGTCCTGTGGGTTAATGACTACATGTATTTTTATTTTAGTAACCTATCAACTTCCCCAATACGGTACCATCATCGTTCGTATTGTCTATGAGTTCTGTGTGGTGATTGCAATGAATTATTGAAGTATAGTGTCATGAGATGGACTTACTGATGTCCAGAAAAGGTAAAGAAGACTGGAGCCACAGGCATGTCTGAGCCCTGCTTCTTAGCAATAGGGAAGCCAGAGGAGGTCCGAGATGCCCCCCCCCCATGTCATTTACTCCACAAGTTATAAGTTGAAGTATAAGACCACAAACTGGGGAGTCCAAGAGAAGTGGCAGAGGTTATTGACCAGGTGGAGGGAAGGAACTTGGGGTCATGGTGTTAACACAACAAGTGGGAACATGTCAAAGCCCAGAGGATCAACAAGATTGTTCTCCTGAGGCTGCTTTTACATCACAGAGGAGGAAGAAAGTGGGACTTTCATTCACATTCGGTAACACGAAAAAAATGAGGCTTTGAAATGTAGAACTCAGAGGCCAGAGGAGTGGTGGCATGACATCAAAATCATCATCCATGAAGAAAGTAAAAGGTCATAAAAAAGACAGGAAAGAAAGACGAGACCAAAATTGATGTCGGAAGAGACTCTGACACTTACTCTTGGAATATAGAGAAGCTGAAACAAATGAAAGACGTGATGACTTAAAAGAGCTGAACGGAATATTTCAAAAGGCAGCTTGAGAAAACAAATTAAATTATGATAATGCAATGTGCAAAAAAAAAACCAAAAGGAAAGAACACATTTAGAACTTCTCACCTGAAAGAAATAAAGAAAAACATTCAAGCCTTTATTTGCAATTTACAAGGATTCTATGAGCAAAATATTAAACAATACAGAAATCATCAAAGAAGATCAAAGGAATAGCCTGTACTAAAGATGGGTTCAACAGGCCAGCCCCAATTCGATATCTACTGACCTCGCTCCCCAGGAGAGGGGTTGGCCTGACTCGCCCACATGGGACCAAACTAAGAGAGAGGCAGGGACTAGACTCCATTCTGGCAGACCAAACCCTGGGATGACGTCTCTACACAGAGCTACTAAGGCACCGAGAGGACTGTAGGGCCGACAGCAGCTGGAGACAAGATGTCGCCTCACTGGAGCACACCCCTGCAGAGGACAATACAGGGACACACTGTGAGTAGTGAGCTTGGTTGACCCCCACCCCCACCCCACAGTGGGGTGAACCAAGAGAAGCATAACAGATCAGCAATTGGAGCAAAGCCACAAAGTCCCTGAGAAGCCCCCAAAATAGACTTCAGACTAGGGCAGGCAGTACCCAGAGCTCCCCAGGACCGGTAGACAGATAGTCATAAAGGTCAGCCGACAGGCCTGGAATTAAGTATGGATTTCTCTCTCTCCCTCGCTTTGTCTTTCTTTTTCTTATTTCTCCTTTTCAATCTTTTGTTTTGCCTTTTTTTCTTGCTGTGCATCTGCCTATATAAGATAGGTATTGGAATCAAGCCCAAGGAGAAAGCAATGGGACCGACAGTTATGGGGGTACTTGGGTGAGGAAGAGGCAGGGGGGGAAGAGCAATGAGCAAACAATGCCATGGACAGGGGAATAACTAGGGAATTAAAATAAACAGTGAGGAAGGTGTAGGGATTTTGGTGGTGTTAGAGCAACAGTAATCTAGCCAAGGAGAATTATTGAGAGGTAAATGAAGGGTGAGTGTGTTAGTGGGGCAGGAAGAAGGTAAAAGGAAACAGAGGAAAGATCTAGGAATCAAAATCATTGATAAAGGTAGAAACATAGTTGTATACACATGTGAATATATTAATTTATAAAAATGTAGTTATTGGCCTATGTACATATATTTATATGGCAATATATTGAGGAAGTGGCCAGGCTCTGGGCCTCTACTCAAGCCCTCCCTCGATGCCAGAATTCTTTGTTCCATGAATCTGTCATTCTGTGATGCTCACCCTCCTGATTAGATCTTTGAAGACATAATGTGGTATAGAAAGCTGATGGTGGCTGGCGATCAAAAGATGTAGCCTCTGGAGTTTAAAGGCTTGAAGTGAAACAAGTGGCTATCTAGCAACAAGCCTACATGGAAAAAGCACACCAACCTGTGTGATCATGAGATTTCGACAGGACCAGATAACAGGCAAACAGAAGACCCCAAAATAGCTAATCATATTGTTGAGAATGAGGGAGGTCAGAGTGGAGACCCAAAGCCTATCTGCAGATAATTGGACATCCACTCACAGAAGGATCACAAGGAAGGGATGGATTAACCAGGGTGCAATACAGCACTGACAAAGCACACAACAATCCTGTGGTTCTTTGAGGCTTCCTCACCCCCAATATCATGACCCCAGCTCTACCTTACAAATCTGGCTAGACTGGAGCACCTACACTGGTACAGACAAGAGCTCCTGACATATAGAATGCAGGGGTAGGGAGAAGGTGTGGGGATAAGGGGGCAAAGGGGGAAACCAATCGCAGTGATCAACAGATAACCCCCCAAAAGGAAAGAAGAACAGAAACATGGGTGAAGGGAGACAGCAGATGGTGTGAGACAAGAAAACAATAATAATTTATAATTTATCAAGGAGTCATGAGGGTGGGAGGGAGGGGAGAAGAGGGAAAAAACAGGAGCTAATACCAAGGGCTCAAACAGAAAGAAAATATGTAGAAAATTATGATGGCAACATATGTACCAATGTGTTTGATACAACTGATGTATAGATGTATGGATTGTTATAAGAGCTGCAAGAGCACCCAATACATTGATTTTACAGCTCTTATAACATTCAATGGGTCCACATTCAACCATTTAAAAAATAGTACATGATCACAAACCAATGGTATTCAAAGTCCAAACTGCACTGAAAATATTGGAAAAACAAAACAAGACTCCAGGGGTTGACAGATTCAACAAGTGGGTACAAGGCTGTAAGTGCCCAGTTGTCTATGCCAAGGAACTTGAAAGACACTTACCTGGCCAACCAGCCGCTATTTGTGCCTGTTCCACAGGGAGGTGAGCCACCCAAATTCAGAAATTATTTAATAATATTATTAATATAATACACAAATAAAATTGTAATGAACACGATTTAAAAATGTTTGCAGAAATAATTTGAAAGGCAACTATCAGAAATTCCAAAGTAATTCTGAAGTGAATGTAGAATGAGAGATATCACTGGTGATGTCAGATGTATCTTGCCTAAAAGCAGAATATACCAGAAAGATGTCCTGTTCTGTTTGATTGACTATGCAAAGACATTTAACTGTCCGAATCAGAACAAACTCGGGATAACCCTGAGAAGGATGAGATTTCTGGAACACTTGATTGTCCTCATATGGAAGCAGCACACAGATAGAAAGCAATCACTCAAAGAGAACAAGGGGATCTTATGTGGTAACTACAAGGGAAAGTGTGCAGCGGGAATGTACTCTTTCACCAGAAGTACATAATCCAAATGATGAACAAATATTCTGAGAAGCTGGTTTCTATAAAGAATGCAGCATCAGGATTGAACAAAGGCTTATTAATAAGCTTTCATGTGCAGATGACACCATCTCACTTGCTGAACGTAAAGAGGATTTACACCGCTTACTGATAAAGATCAAAGAATGTGGCCTTCACTACAACACACAGAAGATAAAAATCTTCACACTGGACCCCCCCCACCACCACCACCACAAGGTCATGTGAAATAGAAAAACGATAGATGGTGTTAAGGATTTCATTTTACTTGAAGCCACGATGAGCAACTATGGAAACAGCCTTCAAGAAACCCAACAATGTATGAGGGTGGATAAATCTGCAAAAGTGTTAAGGAATAAAGATGTTACTTTGAGGACTAAGGTGCTTCTGCCCATGGTATTTTCAATCACCTCAGATGCATGCAAAAGCTGGACAATAAATGAGGAAGTCCAAGTTGATGCATTTGAATTATAGTTGTGAAACACACTGAATATCCTTCTGAGCAATATGTAAATCTTTCTTGGGAGTACAGCCATAGTATTCCTTAGAAGTCAAGGGTGACAAGAATTTTTTTCATGTACTCTGTGCAGGAACCATCCCTGAAGAAGGAAATCGTGCTTGGTCAAACAGAGGGCCAATGCAAAGATGAAGACACTCCACAGGATAGACGGACACAGTGGCTGTAGCACTGGGCTCAAACTCAGCCGGTTGTGGGGTTGGTGCAGGAAACGGTAGGGTTTTGTTCTGCTGTAATGGGGTTACTCTGTATAAGAAGTGAACTGAAAACACCTAACAACAAAGACAATGAGGAGAAAGAGAAAGATAACCCTAGCCTAGTCTACTTTATATCTTTATTTATGGTGAATCTTCACATCTTAGCTCAATTGCCTCTATTCTTAGAGTAATGTCCCAGTGATGACTTTTAGCTGGGATTCATTTTCTTTTACTCAAATAAATATTTGGGTATACAGGAGATAAGTCTGATAGAGTCCTAACAGAATTGATCCTGTTGGTTCACCAGTGTCATAAAACTAGGACATGTTGTGTATGTATGTGTATATATGTGTATATGTATATATATACCATATTAAAAGAAGGGGGAAGTGCAGAGTGGAGACCCAAGGCCCAAGTGTCGGCCAATGGAGATCCCCTCATAGAGGCGTTTAGGAGAGGAGATGGGTTAATTAGGGTGCGAGGTAGTACCGATGAAGAACACAGCTTTCCCCCAGATCCTGGATGCTTCCTCCCCCCAACTACCATGATCCGAATTCTACCTTGCAGGCCTGGATAGGACAGAGGCTGTACACTGGTACATAGGAGGGCTGGAGGTACAGGGAATCCAGGGTGGATGATACCTTCAGGACCAAGGGTGTGAGGGACGATGCTGGGAGAGTGGAGGGTGAGTGGGTTGGAAAGGGGGAACTGATTACAAGGATCCACATGTGACCTCTTCCCTGGGAGAGGGACAGCAGAGAAGGGGGGAAGGGAGACTCAGGATAGGGCAAGATATGACAAAATAACGAGGTATAAATTACCAAGGGCACATGAGGGAGGGGGGAATGGGGAGGGAGGGGGGGAAAAAAAGAGGACCTGATGCAAGGGGCAGCAAATGCCTTGAGAATGATTGTGGCAGGGAATGTATGGATGTGCTTTATACAATTGATGTATGTATATGTATGGATGGTGATAAGAGTTGTATGAGTCCCTAATAAATTGTTAAAATTAAAAAAAACAAATAAAACTCTTAAATGTTAAAAAAAAAGAAAAGAAAAGAAAAGAAACATAGATCCAGGAATAGATGCTGGACTCACACTAAATCCTAGCTCCAATTAGTTCTTACATCGTGGCCTTGCTTGATTCTCACCCTCAGGAAGGGAACACAGAAGATATGGGTGCTATAGAAAGTGTGGTAAAGAAATTAGATGATGCCTGGTGTGTCCGTCTGGTTAACTAGAGAAACAAATTCAATTGCATATTGAGAAAACATCCCAGCCCAGTGCAGATCAAGTCCATAAGTCCCTTATTAGCCCATATGTCTGATATCAGTCTATAAATTCCTCTTCAGATTCATATAGTGCATGCAATGATGCTGAATACATGAAGACCACAGGCCAGTGGGTGAAAATCCTTGTGGATCCAATGGTGGTGGAAGCATCTCAGTGTGGACGCAAGTCTCCACGTGGCTCCTCAAGAGGAAGGTGAAACAGAGAGAGTGCCCTGCCTCCAGGGAGGAAGAGAGGAAGTTCCCACAACCCTCATGAGAAGGCCACACCCACAAGGAGGGATCATCAGGCTGTGTCCTGATAGACAGGCTCGACTCCACCCCTTCATTCTTTTATCAAGTTGACATGAAATTGTGTAACTACCACACTTGGCATCAAATAAAATAGTGTCTGGGATTTTAAAGGCTTGTTTCCAAATAAAAAGTCTTCTAAGTGAGATGTCCACGAAGGCCACATGGAAGAAGCACTCCAACATCTGTGACTCAAGGATTGCAAATCATATCATCCAAACCCCTGCTGTGATGCTGGGGTGCTGGAAGCTGTGCCAATAGTGCTTTAAATACTAACAGGGTTACCCACGGGGAACCGACTATGAAGAAGGAAGAGGCAGTCCACTTCTGAGGGATTCGCCTCTGAAAACCTTATCGATGTAAGTGATGGAAGTGAGCCCTTCAGGTTAGAGAGCCTCAAATGAAGACCACGGGAGCGCTGCCTCCGGGATGTAGGACCTGCCCCGACTGTGTGGGTGGAGTCAAGGCTTCCGCTACTCGTGGTGGACCCTCGAAATTAGAAGACACAACTACAAACATCCATTAAAAATTGTAACATGTTAAAAAAAGGAAAAAAATTGTAACATGTTATGTTCAAGGTATGTATCTAGGAAATGGGAAGTAATTAAAAAGGAAATGGAATGCATAATGATTAATACCCTAGTCATCGGTGAGCTGAAATGAACTAAAGTTGACAATTATGAATCAGACAACTATGATTTACTACATTAGGAAAGGTAAATCCAAGAGAAATAGCATCCCGTTCTTTGTCAGAGAGAACATTTCAAGATCTATCTTGGAGTACAATGCGATCTATGGGAATATATATGTCTATCCCTAAAAGAAAGTCCAGTTAATATAACTATTACTCAAATTTACTCACCAACCTCTAAAGCCAGAAGTGAAGAAATTGAAAAATTCTACCAACTTATTTTGTCTGAAATTGATCAAATATTCAATCAAGATGCATTCATAATTGTTGGTAATTGAAATGCAAAAGCTGGAAACAAAAAGTAAGAAATCATATTTGGAAAATATGGCCTTGGTGATAGGAAGTATAGCACATTACAGAATTTTGCAAGGATAATTCCTTCTTCATTGAAAATACAATATTTAACATCATAAATGGTCATTAAACACATGGACAACCCCCAGGAAGGACACACACGAATCAAATTGGTTATATCTGTAAGAAGAGATAATGGGTAAATTCAATATTATCAACCATAAAAGGCAAAAAGCCAAATGTAGAGAACATCAATTATGCATTTGCAACTTCAGGTTGAAGTTGAAGAAAATTACAAACTAATCTATGAGAGCCAAAATATGCTCATAAGTATATCCCACCTAAATTTCAAGAACATTTCAACATTGGGTATTATTGACTTATAAACTGATATGTTGTGGAGTGACACCAAGACCTCATACATGAAGAAAGCAAAAGGTCATTAAAACAGCAGAGGAGAAAAAAGACCAAAGTGGATCTCTAAAGAGACTCTGATTCTTGCTCTTGAATGCAGAGTAGCTAAAGCAAATGGAAGGAACGATAACATACAAAAGAGATGAGCAGCAAGTTTGTCTGAATATAATGTAGAAAGTAACAAAATTTTAAAAAGAAAATATCAAAGGGTACCTCAAAACGAAAATATCTGGATTTAGGAAGCTGTGGTAGTTACATAATTTCATAGCAGCTTGAAGATGCATAAAGGTGTATGGGGAGGTATCCATCCTGTCAATCAAGTCACAGCCTGATGCTGTCTCTTTGCAGGCATGGCTTTCTCATGAGGAGGGCCCTGGGGACCTCCTCCGCTCTCTGCCCCTGACCCTGAGAGCTGCTGGAACTCGCCCATGTCTCCACCGACCACGGGGCCGCATGACTGCATCCACTGACCTGCGATCTTCCTGAACTCCGCATCACTCCATGTGGCTGTGAGTCTAAAGAGGGATTTACGGGGTAATATCAGACTTAATGGACTGGGCTGCGATGTTTTCTTCATATAAGATTACTTCTTAAAAAGAAGATTACTTCTTTATAGAAAGCCCTTTCTTAATATATATATATATCAATAACCAGCCAACAGTTAGGCACTTCAAGGAGTAGCATAGGATCAAGAACCAATGGCATTAAATGAAGAGATATCATTTTGTTGAAGATAATTGAAAAATCATTGCAGCAGTATTTCACCAAGGAGATGCCAGAAATTGAAACTTCTTTCAGAATAGGAGGTGGCCCAGGGATACCATTGCTGATGGATCGTGGCTGAGAGCAGAAAATATCAGAAAGATGTTTACTTGAGTTTCACTGACTGTGCAAAGGCCTTTGTCTGTGTGAATCTTACAATGGATAATACCGTTTGAGAGGACTGGGAATTCCAGAACGCTTCACTGAGCTCATGAGTACATGCACACAAATCAAGAGGGAGTCGTTTGAACTAAAAACAGGAATTCTGCAAGGTTTCAACATAGGAAAGGGTTTTGGAAAGGTGTGTGTCATGGTGGTGTCCTTTAACCACGCTTATTCCATCTGTAAATTAAGCACCTAACCCCAAAAGCTGGACTCTATGAAGAACTGGGTATCAGGACTGGAAGAAGGCCTATGAACTTTCAAAATGCAGATGGTACAACCTTGCTGGCTGAAAGTGAGCAGGACTTGAAGCACTTGCTGATGAAGATCAAGGATTGCAACCTTCAGTAGAGATTATAACCATGTAAGGAAGACCAAAGTCTTCACAAAAGGACCAGTGGGTGATATCAGGATAAATGGGGGAAAGATGGAAGCTGTCAAGGATTTCAATTTGCTTGGGTTCACACTCAGTGCTCACAGAAGTAACATCGACCAATCAAACAGCATGCTGCCGTAGGCAGATCTGCTGTACAAGATCTCTGTCGTGTTGAAGAGCACAGATGCCACTTTGAGCGTGAAGGTGCACCGGACACGGCTGTCGTGTTTTCAACCACCTGATGTGCATGTGAAATTTGGAAATGAATGAGGAAGACTGTAGAAGAATTGATGCATTTGAATTACAGTCTTGGTGAAGACTATCAGAAGAGTAAGCGAATGCGTCATGTCAGAAGCACAACTCCAAGAAGGTTCCATGGAAACAGGGATGGCGAGACTTCTGCCATGCTTCAGACAGTCCCCCAAAAAGGACAGCATGTCTGGTAAAACAGAGGGTCCGTAAAAAAGAGGAAGGCCCTCCATGGAACTAACTGATACAATGCCTGGAAAGATGGGCTCAAACAGAACAATTTGAAGATGACTCGGGAAAGTGTTTTGTCCTGTTGTGCTATGAGTCGGAAGAGACTCAATGGCACTTAACAACTCGAGCACCCACTGCCAGCGCTGATGTACATACAGAGATCCAGAACTTTGAACCAGACGCCATAATTGCATCTTGCTTTGTTTTTTCTAAGGGGGATGAGGTGGGGTAATCAAAGGAATGGATGAATATATTTTGCATTCAGAATGAATGTGAAATGTTGCACTCAGAGGGTGAGCTGGAGTAGATTGTCTGTAAAATAAAAACAAACATGTCTATGAAGAATTCCTCCATTTTTCTAGGTACAGTTTTTCATCGAGATGGAATTGACTTCCTTGTGTTTGAATCCTGACTGACCTTATCAACTGAATTGGCCAGTAAATATGGTGGGAATGATACTGTGTGAGTTACAGGGCATAGGCTATGAGAAGCTCTCACGATCTTGAAGCTCTGAGATAGCGTGCATCTGACCCTGCTGTTGGACAGACTATATGGAGAGTGTCCCAGACAATTCTAATCACTTCTGCCCTGCCAGCTGAGACAAGAAACATCAGATGAAGTCACATTGGGCTCTCTAGCGCTAGTCAAGCCTTCAGATGAATTCAGCTGTATGAATAACCCCAGCGAGGCTAGCAGTGGCTAGTCCTAGCCCAAGGCCCCATGTAAAACAAGGAGCAAATGAAGAAGAGTATGTATGTTTTCAAGCATTAAGCTTGGGGGGAGGGGTGGTTATGAAGCAACAGTAATGGTACTTGTGAAGACTCTTTGTGCCCCATATGAATGATCAGAAATGAGCAAATTCAATAAAAGAGGATCTTAAAAGAAATAAATAAAATTAAAGAGGATCTTAATAATCGCGTGAATTGGATGAGCAGTTCTGGGGCTGTTGTTAGTCATTATCTTTCCCAAGGCACCGCTTCCTTTTCCTAATTGTCTAATGAGTAAAATGAACCTGGACAAGAAAGGAAAGTAGGCAGCAACAAATTTACATTTGCCAAGAGCATCTGGCCATAGTTCCTGCTGTGTGCCCAGTATGCCAGTCACAGAGAACACAACCAAGTCTACAGCATAACACCACTCCACAACTACATCATCCATCCATTGATGGCAGGTTGGTGATACTAGACTATTTCCATTTAAAGACCATTGCTTTGTTCTCACAGGAACAGATATTTAGCTTGGACATGAATTATCCTGCTTTTCCCAAAATGCTACTGCCAAAACTACCATCTGCGGACTTAGGGGAAGTCTTATCCACCACCCAAATATCCACACAGCAGTGTTTTTGGCAAAGACACTCATTTTACAGCAAATGAAACCTGACAACAGGCTCATTCTCATGGAATTCACTGGCATTACCATGTTCCACATGAGCCTGAAGCAGATGGCCTGATAAAATGGGGAAGCGACCATTCGAAGACGCGGTCATTGCACCAGGTGGGATAACTGGCAGGATGCTGCGCTGTGTGGGGAATGCCGTGCACAGTTAGAATCAGCAACCAGTGCAGGCGCTGTTTCTCCCATGGCCAAACCCATGGTTCCATGAGTAGGGTCTGGGAACGGGGATGACTCCTCTAATTTTGTCCTAAATTCTGTTCCCTGTCCCAAAAACTTTAGGTGATTTAGATGTCTTTGTCCCCAAGGAAGGAAGATTTCCCTGTGGAGAAACGACAATGGTTCTATTAAATTGGAAGCGAAGACTCCCAGCTTGCTATTGTAAATTCCTACTTCAAGAGCTATAGGAACAATTGTGAGGATCACACCGCGGTGGGCAGTGCTTTGTTCTGTTGCACAGTAACTTTGAGCACGGGCCACGTGCTGAAAGTTAATGCCTCAGAGGATTGCTTTGATTGCAGACTTATTCCTCCTTACTCCCAGTTTGTGGTTCGGGCCAATCGCCCTACTCCCTTTGCAGTCCTCTGAGGCCTGGACTTTCAGCATGTGCCCCGCACTCGAAGTTCATGCAGGACCACACTGACCAATAGAGACGTCCTGCTAATGGCACATGCCTTTCACCAGTGAAAGCTTGGGTCCCGCCACCAAACAAGGACCAATAACCAGCTGAGGTGCTAACTGAAGGCAAAGAAAATATAAAATTGGCAGAGGAAAAGTTGTAAATCTACTTGACCCATCATACAACTTAGAAATGTAGAAAGTATAGAGATTGATCTTGCTTTGAATATGTATATGTATGTAAATTATTTCTCTCTCTCAATCCCCCTTCTACCCAATATATTTTAATAACGGTTACTATTATACCTCAGTATTTAAGTTACAAACCATCAAAAGTTGCGTGAGATTTCACTCGGAGAAATAACCATAACACAAAGAAAGATAAAATGACATGGAACTTCGTAGATTCTTTTCCAGGAAGGTCAGCATGCTTACACTTGTACCATGGAAAGCTGGATCGTGGTAGACGGAAGATTTTGCTACGGTCCTTATTGAAAAGGTAAATCGAGTTAAGTGAGGTACGTAAATGCTAAGCAAGAAATGGACTCCGTGTGGGCATTGCATTGTTGAGATGGTTAAGAATGCGTGCACCACAGCTGAGTCATGAATCATAGTAGTGTGTACCTGGAATGCAAGAGAATCTTTAGGACATTTCTTAGTACCACCATGTCCAGCGATGCATGGACAAAACGATTATGCAAAACAGCAACCCAGTTCAACACGACTACTAATGGCCCTGGCCCTACAAGATGGAAGATATGAGTCACTCCATCAAGCAAAATAAAACAAAGCCAGGTGCTTGCTGAGAGCAAAAGGAATATCAAATGGGTGGTGGAAGAAATTGATTATAAATATCAGGCACTAACAGGAGGCCAGTTGCAGAAATGGGGCCAGTAATTGTTATTTTTTCCTGTATGAGTGCATCACATATATTTTTCTTCACTTACCAAGTGTAAAAAAGAGATCAAACTGGTGCATTTTCAGTTTTAGGTGTGTTGCTGGCATCGCGTTAGACACAGATAGGACTTTAGAATTGCCTTGGTTTTGAGAGTGGTATGGTTTAAGGACGTGTGTAGCAGAACCAAGTGAACAGGAGTCGACAGTGATGATTAAGTAGTGTGTTGATTTCATCGGGCCATGGTTCTCAGTGGTTTGGAATTTAGGATATATTCATCTGCTCTGATAAAAGTCAAATAATGTAATCATCCTCATAGCAAAATCAGTTAAAAGAAAGTTTCCTCGGGGATGCAGTGTGCATCCCTGGGACATTCTAAGAAACTGACAAAGTATTGACTTTTTGCTTGATCTGGATCCTGCCTCTGCTTTTTCATCATCTCATCTCCAGTTCATTGAACTTGAGCCAGTGGCCTGCCACCTTGTTTGCTGACCTTGGAATTTACCAGGCTCTGTGAGCAAGCAACCTACCATGCTACCTGCCAGTCATGAGACCATTCCCTGCAGCTATGTGAGTCAAGAGAAGCAGCTATCCTGACAACTGACCCGCAGACTTGGGACGAGAACTGGGTGATCCATTTTTTCATTTTGTGGAAAATTTTATTGTAATTAAAAATTCTAAACCCACTGCCATCAACCTGATTGTAACTCATGGTGACCCTGTGGGACAGAGTAGAACTTCTCCGGTAGGTTTTTGAGACTGGAACCCTTTAGGGGAATAGAAAGCCCCCTCTGTCTCCCAAAGAACTGTTGGTGCTTTCTAACTGCCGACCTTGTGGTTAGCAGCCCAATTAGGTGGGGTTTTGTATATCATATCACCATTTTTGCATTCAACAATTGACGCAACTTATCAAATCTCTCAATTGCTTCTATTCAAATCGCCACCCCCTTTTGTTGTCCATCTCCTTCTTGTAGAATATTCGTTTGCTCTTCATCGAAGTTAACGCAGGTCTGCCCTCCAGCCTATTACTTCCCTTGCCTTCTATTCCCTTTCCATTCCTTGTAACCATCAGTTTCTTTCTTTTCCTATAAAAACCTTTATCTTGATTTCTTGAGTATTTTTATCACAATCTTTTATAACAGCAATCTAATACATTTGACCTTTCCTGATTGACCAACCTCACTCAACAGAATGTCCTCCAGAGCATTCACGTCAGGAGATGTTTTGCTGAACCCTCATTATTCAATTTTGTCTCTGTATCCGGCTTTATTTCTCCATTCTTCCACCACTGGGCATTCCGGGTGTTTCCATCTTCTTGCTGTCGCGAATGGTGCAATGGCGAACCTGGGGGCGCATATGCCTGTGCTCGCGGTGTTTATTCTTTAAGGTAGATGCCAAGGAGAAGGACTAAAGCCATTTATCTCCCCAATTTTTGGGGGAAGCACCATATCGCTTTTGACAGTGGTTGACTATTTTATGGCCTCACCAGCAGTGTATGAAGTATCCACCCTCTCTATAGCTTCTCCCATTTGTTATTTTCTGTTGTTATTTTTTAAAACTTCATAATCGATGCCAGGTTGAAGTGGCATCTTACAATTGTTTTGATGTACATCTCTCAAATGACTAGCAACTGTGAGCATTACTTCTTCATATGCTTGCTGGCCATCTAAATGTCTTCTCTGGGGAAAAGTCTGCTCGTGTCCTGGATCATTCACTGTCTTCTTGTTGTGGTTTGACATTTTCTGCAGATTTTAGAGATCAGTCCCTTGTCTGATATGTCATTGCCAAAAACCATATTCCAGGCTGTAGGTTATCATTTTACTCTTTTGGTGAAATTTTTGAATGCACATAAATATCTTCTTTTTAAAAGGTCCTGGTCATATAGTTTGTCATCTGCTGTTTGTGTTTTGCTATGTCTGACAATGTGTTTGTTTATGCCATGGATTAGAACCCCTAAGTTTGTCCCTACTTTTTCTTCGCTCTCTATTTTTTTTTAATCGCTCTCTATTTTTAAAAATTTTATTGGCACTTCATCTGCATACCATACAACTCAATAGTTCAATCAAATTAAGTAGAGTTGTACAGTCATTACCATAATCATTTTAGAACATTTTCTTCTTTCTTGTACTCATTGTTTTAAGTGTAATTATTTTCTGAATTGTGGCAAAATTATACACAACAAAACAATCTCAAACTCAACAAATTGTATATGTATAGTTTAGCATCACTGATTATGCTCTTCATGTGGTGCAACTTTTGTTGATGTCCTTGTCTAAATTACTGCACCATGAACATAAACTCAGTACCCCAACCAAAACTCTTCCTCCTTCACCCATGGTAACCAATGGTCCACTTGAGTCTCTCTGCTTTTTAACACTTTACATCTTTTAAAAAATTATTATTAATTGGGATTTAATACATATATCATTCTAAAGTTCCATCACATCAAGTAGAATTGTACAGTTGCCACCACAATCAGTGTCCGGACATTCATGTTCTACATGGACTCCTTGACACCGTCCCACTTTTATCCCACCACCACTGTATCCCTCTCCCCCAAACCCTTATTCCACTTGCTGTGTCTAAGGTTCATCAATCCTGGGTTTCAGACACCAAAAAACGGAAAAACATAACACAACTTCAAGAGGGTGATCTCCAATGACATAACACCTCTGAGATAGACCCTAAGATGAACAAACAAAAACAAAACAATACAAACCAAATATACAGAAGAATTTGGAAACCAAATCAGGTCCAACCTGCATCATAGGGGATTCTACTGACAAAGTTTTAACTGTTTGGGTCAGATTTTTGCCTCTGATCTTCTATACTCCTCTCACAAGCACATCGGTGACCGCTTTCCTCCCATCACTCAATTTTATTTTGTTTGTTTTTGTTTTGTTTGCCTTTTTAAAAAAATATTTTATTAGGGGCTCATACAACTCTTATCACAATCCATACATATAAATACATCAATTGTATAAAGCACATCTGTACATTCTTTGCCCTAATCATTTTCAAAGCATTTGCTCTCCACTTAAGCCCTTTGCATCAGGTCCTCTTTTATTTCCGCCCCTCCCTCCCCACTCCCCTTCCCTCATGAACCCTTGATAATTTATAGATTATTATTTTGTCATATCTTGCCCTATCCAGCGTCTCCCTTCACCCCCTTCTCTGTTGTCCATCCCCCAGGGAGGAGGTCACATGTAGATCCTTGTAATCAGTTCCCCCTTTCCAAACCACTCACCCTCTACTCTCCCTGTATCGCCCGTCACCCCCTTGGTTCTGAAGGTATCATCCACCCTGGATTCCCTGTGCCTCCAGCTCCCATATGCACCAGTGTACAACCTCTGCTCTATCCAGACTTGCAAGGTAGAATTCGGATCATGATAGTTGGCGGGGAGGAAGCATCCAGGATCTGGGGGAAAGCTGTATTCTTCATCGGTGCTACATCGCACCCTGACTGACTCATCTCCTCCCCTAGACCCCTCTGTGAGGAGGTCTCCAGTGGCCGACAAATGGGCTTTGAGTCTCTACTCTGCACTTCCCCCTTCATTCACTATGGTAAGATATTTTTTTTTTATGATGCCTGATCCCTTTGGCACCTTGTGATCACACAGGCTGCTGTGCTTCTTCCATGTGGGCTTTGTTGCTTCTGAGCAAGATGGCTGCTTGTTCACCTTCAAGCCTTTAAGACCCCAGATACTATCTCTTATGATAGCCGGGCACCATCAGCTTTCTTCGCCACATTTGCTTATGCACCTGTTTGTCCTCGGCGATCGTGTCAAGTTTTGTTTGCCTTTGACATATATTTTCTCTTGAACATGCACAACTTCCTCTATGTTTTACACATGAGGAAACTGACAATGGAGCAAAAGATCCAGAAAATATCAAGCTCCATCCATCAATTTTAGATAGGGAGACTTCTCCAGAGGCTTATTTCCTATGTCGTTCCACAAATTAATCTTGGGCTCCCAGTGTCATCCATCACCTTCTACACACTGGATTCTCACAATTTAGGTTCTGATATTAATCCCTCCTTCGAATTCGGATTGTATGGATTACAATCCTTTGGTGACTGATGATGGTGTGCTTCTTCCATGTGGACTTAGTTGACAGCTCACTTAGATGGCTGCTTGTTTGGAGGCAAGCCTTTAAGACACCAGATGCTATTTTATCTGATAGCCAGGCACTATCTAAATTCTTCGCCACATTTTGGTACAGCACCCATATCTTCTGTGTTCCCTTCCCGAGGGCAGGTATCGAGCAGGGTCATGAGGTAAGAAATAATTGTTCTTACATTGGAGCTAGGAGTGTAAGCCAAAACCCACTTCTCCATCTGTGTTTATTTTTCCCTTTTGATTTGTTATTGCTTGGGAGTTGATACATATGTCATATCATTCCATAGTTCAATCACGTCGAACAGAATTGTACAATTGCTTCCCTAATCAGTCTCCAAACATACTTTTCCTTCCTGGACTCCTTGACATCATCTCCCTTCAATCTCCCCACCGTCCACCCCTACCCCACACTCTCCTCCCGCAAATCCACTTGTTCTATTTGCTGTCCCAATAGGCTTATCAATCCTGGGTTTCATTTACCGAAAACCCTACAAGCAAACAGCACAACTTCAAGAAAGTGACTCTCAATGGCACAGCACCTCTGAGCTATACCCTAATAGGAACAAATATAAACAAAATAAAACAATGTCACAAGATTGCTGAAATAATACATGTCTTAATATAACTTATAGGTATTGATGTAGCAAGACCTTCTTGGTCCACCTACCAAAAGTGCACTGCTCTTGGCTGTCTTCCGCTTCCTCAGTGTTTCCAACTTAAGGCCTCGGGTTACAAGGGTGCTTGAGGTAAAGTCCAGTTCACCCCGTGAAGTTCCCACATGGGGTCTCACCTCTGGAGCAGGCCATGTGCCCTGAAGATCCAGGATTCAATGTCACTACTTTTTCACGAATGAACTTGACAGTTCTAGGGCTTATAATCTTTCATCCATCTAGAGTTTGTTTTTTGTATATGGAGTGAATTATGGACCTGTTTCATTCTAATACAAATGAAAATCCAATTTCTCTCCCCCTTCCTTGAAAAGTAATGAAATTCCTTTGATATTCAGTTCCCCATTTCATGCGCGTCAAAAATCAGTTGTTGGAAGGTGGGTGGATTTGTTTTGGCTTCTCTATTCCGTTGCTCTCCATCGATTGTTTTATCAGTAGGGCACTGTTTTGGCTACTGTGCTGTGTAGCATGCTTTGAAGACAGGATGTGCGAGGCCTGCTACATTGTTATTCGTCTTTAGTAGTGCTTTATCTTGAGTCTCTTTCCTTTCCATGTAAAGTAGGCTTAGTTTTTCCTTCTGTTTAAGTGTTTAAAGAGTGGAATCTGGATAGGAATTGTATTGCATCGGTAGATTGCTTTCAGTAATAGTGACATTTTCACAATCTTAAATTTCCTTATTCGAGTGTGGCATATCCTTTCATTTATATATGTCTCCTTTGGTTTCCTTAAATTAGTATTTTGCAGTTTTCTTTGTACCTTTTATTTCTCTGGTTAGGTTTATTTGTAAGTATTTATTCCTTTTTGTCCCTAGCCTGGCCAGCACTATCTGGTCCTGCTCCAGGAGCCCCACCGCGGCACTACCCCTTCACTCCTTCAGCCTCGAGACACCCCTACCTGCCCCCTCCCAGAAAAGGCGGACTCGGCCCTGAGCCCGTGGGTGTCAGTCCCTCACCCTGCGATCACTCCCCGATGAGGTACAGCAGGTACCTCAGAAGACAGAAGGTGCCCAGGTTCTGGGGGGCCATGCTGACTGTCGCTGACCCCATGCCAAACATAGCTCACAGTCGTGGCACACGTGACCCTGTGAAGCCTACAAGCTCGGTCCACAGCGACAGCTAGCTAGCCCCTTCCCTCAGCCAGTTCATTCCCCCAAGGATTTATTCCTTTGGGTGACTGTTTAAGTAGTATCATTCTCTTGATTTCATTTGAGCTTTCTTTATTAGTGTTTATGAATCAATTGTTGTTTGTATGTTGAGCACGTGGCTAAATCTTTCAATGATTTCCAAATTTTTCTTCAGTCTTCTGGGTTTTGTACCCATAGAATCATATTCTCTTCAAGTAGAGAGATTTTTACTTCTTGTCAAGTTAAAAGCAAAAATGCGTTTGTTTTCTTTTTGTTGTCAATAACGGTGACTGATTTCTAGCTCATTGTTGAGTACAAGCGGCCATTAAGGGCTTCCTTGTCTAGTTCTCATCTGACGGGTAAAGCTTTCGGTTTGGGTCCATTGAATGAGATGTGGCCATTGGTTTTGAGTATGTAGCCATTATTTTTTTGGAATAATTTCTCTTCTATTCTTATTTTGTTTAAATGCTTTTATCAGGAATGGGTGTTGGATTTTGTCAAACGCCTTGTCTGTGTCAACTTATATGGTCCGGGGTTATTTTCTTCTATTTATACGGCAGATCACATTGATTGTATAATATTGGACCTGATATAAATAACTGATATCCACCCCACTTAGTTGTAGAGCTTTTTCTCAGTGAGATTGTCTATGCTACCACCATATTGGCAGCTGGCAGCTCTCCTATGTGGTACATTTCATGGAGGTAAATATTTATGATTCCAAATTCCTAAGTGAACAGATTTGTTCCAATTAATGCATGTTTCAACATATTTCATCAATCATTGGATGGCTGTAGACAAGTCCTCTCAGAAATATACCTGTCTTATCTTATTAGGATGCTTTAAAAAATAAAGGTACAATTAAAATATTGATTTCTGAGGAGATCTGCTGGGTCAATTAAATAAAGACAGAGAGGTTGATGGAGATTGTACTTTAGGAATTCACAGGAATAATCTAGATATATTTTCTCAGAAGACACAGGATGATTACGGGAGCTTACTATGCAAAGGTTTTTTATTTCTAATTGAAAGCTGCATTGATGAGAAAAAGGTCAGAGAACTTGCACTAGGGGATATTGTCCATCATCACAATGCACTTGCTCATTCTACAAAGGTAGTAAGAGGTTTCCTGTGAAAATTTGTTGGAGAATCTTATTCCATTCACATTATAGTCTTAGCTTTCCCTGTCATGCCTGCTAAACATGTAATTATAAAAAGCAGACAGAACATTAACATAGTAATATTTGGCAAGCTTGAGCCACCATTCATTGGTCACCCTAGAGCATGAGATCCAAACCAGTCATTGACCTCCTAATCTCTAACTTTGGGGAACAGTCACCTGATTCTTCTCACACGAGGACATTTTAGCCTTAAGTATAAGGCTGGGGTTCTCAACCTTCCTAATGCCGCGGCCCTTTAATACAGTTCCTTATGCTGTGGTGACCCCCAACTATAAAATTATTTTTGTTGCTACTTCATAATTGTCATTTTGTAAGTGTTATGAATTGGGCAACCCCTGTGAAAGGGTCGTTCAAGCCCCCAATGGGGAAGCGACCCACAGGATGAGAACCGCTGGCTAAGGGACTATCAGTTCCTCAAATTGGCTACAGGTGAGTTTAAAGTTAAGCCATTTGCTTTGTGGAGTTTCCAAATGGAAACTTTCTGATGTGGCCTGAGAAAAATGTTCTGCATCTCAAAAGGACAGAGTCCAAAGTTCCAGTTACCTATAGCATGAAACCTGGATCACCAGAGGCAGGATAGAAACTAAGTCAAAAGTGTCTACGAAATATAATACCAGAGCATTCTCCCCTTCGGATCTATATAAGTAAGGTTAAGTGTTTTTCCCAAAGGTGGGTAGCCCCACCTGGTTAACCTACCAGCAGAGTGTAATCACCTTTTCTGAGACAGACATGATCCATTCCCCACCACCACCCAGTCCCACTTCTTGACTTGAATTTCCAGTACGGCTCATTAATCACTCTTGTAGGAATGTCTGTTGATTTGGCAGGAACTGATTGCTCATCTCCCTCTCAATCTGTCATGAGAATTTCAGTGCTTTTCTATAATAAAAACACCACTGCCATTGAATCATTTCTGTAGTGTAGTATTATTTCCAGTTGTAAATTCAAATTTCCAGCAGGTGTCATTTTTCTTCATACTGAAAAATATCCTTTATAATGTTATGCTCTTTATAAATTTATTTCCCCAAGAGAGTCATTATTTTGACTTCATTTTTTTTGAAAAACACATTAGATTTCCCCCCACCCCCCACCTTTTAGCACAATAAAAATTTCTGGCCTTCATTGTACTTTTTAAAAATTAAACGCTTGACTCTTTCATTTATTTAAATAATTTTATTGGGGGCTTGTAAAACTCTTATTATAATCCATACATGCATCTATTGTATGTGAAGTATATTTATACATTATTTACCCTCACCATTCTCAAAACAGTTGCTTACTAGTTTGAGTCCTTGGTATCAATTCATTTTTTCCCCTCCCTCCCAGCTCCCTTCTCCTTCATGAACCCTTGATAATTTATAAATTATTATTTTGTCATGTCTTACACTGTCTAACGTCTCCCTTCACCCACTTTTCTGTTGTCTGTCCCCCAGGGAGGGAGTTATATGTAGATCCTTAAAATCGGCTCCCTTTTCTACCCCACCCACCCTCCACCATCCCGGTATCGTCACCCTTAGTACTTGTCCTGAAGGGATCATCTGTCCTGGAATCCCTGGCCTTCATTGTAGTCAATGAACATAGATGTTGTTAGGTGCCATCAAGTTGCTTCCAACTCATGGTGACCTTTTTCTGCATCAATTTATATGGTCATCAGAGTTATTTTATTTATATGATGGATTATATTGATTTTCTAATGTTAAGCCTGGTATGAATACCTTATATGAATCCCAATTAGTTGTAGAGGTTTTTCTTAATGAATCTATGTCATCACCATATTGTGGTCCTTATCATCGAGGTAAGAATCTGTGTCATCCTAATAATTGTTCTATATTTGAGCCCATTATTGAAGCCAATGCGCCAATCTCTTTGAAGGGCTTCCAGGTTTTATGCTTCCCCCACCTCAACCACCTTACTTCAGCAAGGATGATGTCCTTTTCCAGAGACTGGTATCTCCTGATAACGTGTCCATAGTAGGAGACAGTCTCACCAACCTTCTTTCAAAGGAACATTTTGGCTATACTTGCAAGATATATCAGTTTGTTCGCTTGGCAGTCCATGGTACTTTCAATATCTTCTTCAGCACCGTAATTCAAATGCATCAGTTCCTTATCCAATGTTCATCTTTTACATGCAAATAAGGTGACTGAAATATGGCTTGGGTAAGGCGCATCTTAGTGCTCAAAGTAGCACCCTTGCTTTTCAACACTTTAAAGAGGTCTTGTGCAACAGATTCACCCAATGTGATGTGTCATTTGATTTCTTGACTGCTGCTTCCATGAGCATTGAATATGCATCCAATCAAAATGAGATCCTTGACAACTTCAATCTCTCCCCATTTGTCACACTGTTGCCTATTCCTCCAGATTACACTGTAAGCCACATTGAAGGCTGCAAGCCTTGGTCTTCATCAGTGCGTTAAGACCTCCACATTTTCCATCAGCAAACTTGGGCCATTTGTATATTGGAAAGTTAATAAGCCTTTTTCCAATTCTTAATCTAGCCCCACATTGAATAGTACAACAAAAGGACATAATCCTCACACACACAAACACCTTTCCTGATTGGAAACCATGCAGTGTACCCTGCTTAGTTCAAACAACTGTCTCTTGATCCACAGTTTCTGCAATGAGCACAACTGAGTGTTCTGGAATGCCCATCCTTCTCAACGCTATTCATAGAATGTTACGTACTGCTGTAATCATCATTTCACGATCTGCAGCAAAATTTTACTGGCACATTGTTACCAATAATACTGTCCTTTAATCTGTGCATCCTGTTAAGAAGTCTTTATTTAGAACAGGTACAAATATGTACCTCTTACAATCAGTTGGCCAGGCATCTGTCTTCTAAATTTCTTGGCTTGGTGCAGAGTGGCTTCAGTGTTTGCTAGGCTGGTTAAAAGATTTCAGTTGCTATTCTGGTGATTCTACTTAGAGCCTTGTTTTTGACTAATGCCCTCAGTGCAGCTTGGAGTTAATGAGATGTTCTCAAAATCCAGGTGGGATATACTCAAAGTTGTATTTTTGGTTCTCACAGGCTTGTTTTCATTTCCTTCGGCTTCAATCTAAACTTGTATATGAGCAAATCATGGCAGCTTTGTATTTATTACCAAGGTCATATTTTCCAACTACTGTTACTTCCTCTTTGTTTCAAATTTTTGTGTTCCAATCACCAATAATTATCGATGCATCTTTGATCAATTTCAGACTGAAGACATTGAGAGAATTCTTCAATTTCTTCATCCATATAGTGATTGGTGCATACATTTAAATAATATTTACATTGACTGGATTTCTTTGGATTCAAAAAGATATCATCCTATATTGACAGCATTGTACTTTGAGATAAATCTTGTAATGTCCTTTCTGACAGTGAAAGTGACACCATACCTTGAATTTGTCATTCCCAGCATAGTAAACCATATGATGGTCGGATTCAAAAAGGCCAATGCCAGTCCATTTTAGCTCACTAATGCCTACTCTATTGATCTTTATGTGGTCCATTTCATTTTTGATGACTAGAATCACACTTTGTACGCTCCAAGTTCCAATTATTAATAGATGTTTGCAGCTGTTTCTTCTCATTTTGAGTCCTGCCCCATCAGCAAAATCAGGTCCCGAAGGCTTTGCTCCATCCACATCATCATCGTCAACTCTGAGAAGGAAGCTCTCCGCAGTCATATTTTGATTGCTTTCCAACGTCAGCAGCTCAGCTTCTGGCACTAAATTAACAATGTTCTTCTGAAATTCACGAGGTTTTCAGTATATGATATCGTTTCACTGCTACTCATAAGTTTTCAGAGACTAATTCTTCTGAAAGTGGACAGACTATTCCCGCTTCAGTCTGTTTTCAGTCATGAAACCCTGCTGAAACCTGCTCACTTGTGTGATTCTGCTAGCTTCGGTGTAGACATGGCTTCCAGCAACATACAAACCACCACAGCATGTCAAATTGACAAACAAGTGGTAGATGAAGATAAAAGCCTTTATGGTTATTAATAAATGTATATATTTTATCTATTACATTTCCCCACCTCCATCATCAATTTTCCTCAACTTGATGCCTCAGTATGCGTTTCTTTGTATTTATTATGCTTGGTTTAGCTGAGAATTTTAGGAACCACAAGTTGCTGCTTTAAAAAAAATCAAATCAGGATGATTATTAGTCCTTGTTATATAAAATGTTTTTATAAATTCTTCTTGTCCCTCTAAACATATTAGATGTTTAATATTGTTTCACAGTTCATTGAGAAACTGCTCATTTTTTCTCAATGGTGTGTTCTTGGTTCTTATGTTTGGATGATTGCTATAGTCATATCTTTAAATTCACTAATCCTTATATTTTTCAGTGGTGTGTCATTCAATCTGCTATAAATCCTTTCTAATAAAATCTAATTACCTAATCAGATAGTTTAATGTTCAATTCCAAGATTCTCACTTGATATGTGTACTAAAACTCTCTTGAAATTCTCCCATTTTTGCCTAGCACATTTACCTTTTTCTATAAATTCTGTAACATACTCACCAATATCTACTTGTCTATTAATTCTATCATGAGTAATTTAGAGTTCTGCCTTTATTGATTAGCACTTCCCTTGACTAGAATTTCACTGTTTCTTCAGACATAATTTTTAAGATGTTATATGTGAACATTGTAGAGATTTTAGGTGTCTTAACTTCCTCTAAAAAGTGTTTTATTCTGGTAGTCAGATCACCTCGAATTTGTGATGGCCTGATTTTATGACCTTGTTAGAATTGATATCCTTTAGCATTTTTCTTAGTTTCAAGGCCAATCAGTTAATTCTGGTAATTAGCATTTCCCCCAAAGTGTAACATTTAATGAGTTACACTCTATACTCATCACTCTAGCTTGGCAATACACAATCTCCAGATTGCCCCCTGTAAACATCCTCCCATCTCTTTCAGTCTCCCAGTTATTGCTTCCCTTCTGGACACCTTGGAATCTCACCCATTTGTGCAGAAGTCTGGAGTCAACCAAAAATTTGAATGTAAATTATAAGCCACTTTTAGGGTCACCCCTATTCTAATGTTTTCTTTCCCCCTGAATTTTCAATCGCTCTAGAAATCTTAAACTCTCCTCTCAGTTCTAGCAAACCACTACTCTACAGACTGGAAGTGCCTTCAGGGAAAAAGGCATATAAAATGACATCTCAATCAGTGAGGTCACCGATTTTAATTATCCTCTCAACTTTCTGTCTGGTTTTGATCACACTCTTTCAGTACCTTCCAAGAGTTGTGATTTTTAAAAATATGTGGCATGAGCATATGTCATTTGTGTGAGGATTATTTTAATACAAATTAGTTTTACTTTACATTTTGATTTTCATATTTATGACTTACCTTTACCCTTTCACTTCTGAACTTCAATTTTCACACATATCTCCACTGTAACCACCTTAGTTCAAGTCATATCCTCAATGGTTTATAAAAGAATCCTAACACAACACTCTTTTGTTGTAAATGCCCCTAGCATCTATTTTCCATGCAATAAAATAATCATTTTAAAAACAGGTCATTTGCTTTCTAGCTTCTGTACTCAGAGTTCATAAGACAAGGTATTTTATATAATACCAGCAAAGTCAGGTTCAACTTTACCATGACTCTTCTTCCTAAGTTAGACATACTTACTTACCTAATTCGTTTCCTTAGTTCAAACACCTGTGCTTTGGCCTAATTCTCAGCTCCTCTGACTTTTACAGAGGTCCTAGCATGTCTTCTGTTTGAGTCCATAGTAAGCCATATAACTGAAGATACCTTACCATGTGCATTCTAAAAACATTATTTTTTTAAAAAACAAAAACTTCAAGTGGGACAAAGTATAATTAAATGAAACAGGTGTATGAAAGTACTTTGAAAAGTTTAATTCTCGAATTAAAACGGGGGTGGAAAACCTTTTTTCTGCCAAGGGCCATTTGGATATCTGTAATGCCATCCACAGGTCATGCCGGTCATTTAATTAACTCACTCCTAATGTATTGGCTGGAATTGCTTCTCTTTGGTGAAGTGTGATTAGTTATTAATAGGGTGACTTTCTGCGTTCACTGTTGTTCTAATATGACAAGCTAAAAATGCCCTAAATAATAAATTAGTTGATTGATCTAATCATCAGTTAACTACTCTTCTAACTCGAATGTTCCTCTCACCATAACAGAAAAGTGCTGTCCCCTGAAGATGTTGTTTCTCTTCCAGCCTTCGCAATTGCCGGCTGCTTTTTCTCCCATATCCCTCCTACCTCAAAGTCTGAAAATGGATGGCTCCTCTTTGATAGCATCATCACTTCCCAACCATGTTCTTTTTTCCTTAAACGTCTCAAACCCTTTGAAATGTATTGTCTGACTTTATTATGTTTATTAACCTTGCTGACAATGCATGCCTATTAAGTTCCAGTCAACACCTCACTGATTGGTGAAATCAAGCACTGATTTCTTTTTCTCTCTAACATTATTATTATTCCTGGGAACTTCCAGACCCAATAAATGATCCACCAATTCTCTAGCTTCTGACTATTTGATAATCTTAGTTTTCTTCTGCTATATTTTAAATAAATTGGCATACACTTTACACATTATACAATTTAATGGTTCTATCATATTAAGATGTGTGCAATCATCATCACAATTAATTTCAGAATATATTGTCCTCATACTCATTGTTGCCACTCCATTTCTCTCCATCCTCCCCTGCTACACCCCTCAGCAATGATCAGCTCTTTCTATAGAGCGCCCTAGCCTAAATTTCAGGCAGAAAAATCATACAAAACACAAACAAGAAGCAACAAGTGATGGTGGGCAGATGGGGAGCTGATAGCAAGTTTAAGAAGAGATTGTTTTGAAATTGGACAGTCCTAGCCTTAAGCATGCATTCCTTTATGAAATCTTAACATCATTTATATGGTCATCAATAAGTGTACTGTCTTTCAAATCTGTAACTTCTTCTCCTGTCTCTTACCTTCCAGCATCAGCATACTTATTCTAAAAGTTCTCATCCCACTAATTCTCTGACCTCATTTAGACGTCCATCAATGATCCAACCAATTTTTCACTATTACTGGTCCCTCTTTACCCAGCCTAGATTCTACAGCCTATCTCTAAACCACAGAACCTGTAGCTTCCTGGCTTTCCTTCCCTTGTGCTCATCTCATAGCACGCTAACTCAGGTTACCTGTTGACTCTAGAACTAGCCACCTCGGCATACTTGTCGACCTGGGGGCAGGGGGTCGTGGCAGGGGGAGAATCACAAGTACAATTGGGCACAAGAAGATTGGCATTCTCAGCCACTGTGGCTGGAACTGTTAAACAGTACATCCACTGTGGAAAGTAGTATGGTGCTTTCTCAAACACTGAATAGAAATACGTATGACCTTGTAATCTCTGTACTTTGTACACACCCTAAAGAAATAAAGAACACTGCATGAGAAGAGAGATGCATACCCATATTCATTGCAGTACTATTTACACTAGCAAGACAATGGAAACAACCTAACGGCCCTTTGGTGGAAGAATGGATAAACTTTGGCACATACACACAAGGTAAAACTGCCCCTATGATTTTCTAAGACTGTAACTCATTATGGGACTGTAACTCTTTCTAGCGCCATCTTTCTCTCGCAGAGCAGCTGGTGGTTTTGAAGAGCTGACTTTGCAGTTAGCAACCCAACATGTAGCCACTAAGACACCGGGACTTCTATCAGAATGACCCCTTTGGAATTCCCCAAAGCAATCAATCACCATAACCTTCTGAAATGACCTCATATACCTTGAATTGTCTCAGCAGATCCCTGAGGAAACTACTATTTTGATAGAATCTTGTTTCTAAAAGTAACCTCATGGAGCAAAGTGAGGGAACTTGTCTGCAGCCACCCACTACTCACAGAGATTTGTCTAGTTTGCTTTGAAAGTGTAATACTCTATATTTCCCTTCCTTACTTGGAATTGTTTAAGTTTTTGTGTATTTTATAGTCTAGAGGCGGGTTTACATATGGATTCTGAGAGTTTTCTAAGGGGGAGGTTAGATTGTTTCTTAGTTGTTATGTACTCTGAAACTCAAGGCAGTATTGTACACAAAGTATGTTCTTAGTTCATGTGTGGTGGGTTGAGAACACTGTGTGTAATAACTGATGCTATTGGGGTTTTCCCTCATATGTGATTTGCATACAGAGACTGAGGAGCGGCAGAGGATGAAATGTGGCACTGGGTGTGTTAGCTTTCAGCAGCTTGATTACACGGCCTTGTATGTGGCACATGAGGGTTATATTGGGAAAATTATCTTCTCTAAGACTTTAAATGACTTTAAACTTTTAAACTCTATCTTTAAAGACAACCTTCTCGTTACCCATGACCACTACAATTTCAAGGCAAAGTTAATAATATGTAGAGAAACAAGCGTACTGTGCTACGTATCCCTTCTTCAGTATTACAATAAGATACATATTCAATATTAGGAGTGTGAGATTATAAATATGTTAACTTGTTTTTAAGTCCAAAAGGTCCACAGTGAAAGAAATAGAACTTTAATTTAATATTTTAAAAGATTTTTCTACAAAGGTTCCCAATATTCATTAGCATTATAATTGTGACCAGTTCTATAGATTTTAATAGGGATCTAATCCAGGTTAAAAATAAACAAATAAATGATATTAATCTGTGAGAAATCATCTATTTTTACATGCTTATTATTACACAGACACCAAGTTTAACCTTAGATAACACAGTTAGATCCTTACAATGTAGGTCTGGGTTAGGGAAACTAAAGAAGTGATAGAGAACAAAACAAAGAGACCTCTTCTTGGCCAAAAAAAAAGAAAAGAAAAAGGGGGGGGGTGTACAGCAATTGAAGTAAATGTAAGTTAAAGATAACTGTACATTAACTATAAATAAGAGGGCTTCAAGACCTCGTGGAAAATCTCAAGATCTCTTTACTCCATTGTTCCCCCATGAACGTTCTGAGACCCTCTCCAATATATCTTTTATTCTACACAACCTCTTAAGCAATATTTGCCAAAGTGGGAAAAATTTTATTCTCTCAAATTGAAATTTCTTGTCAACTGAAAAAAGTAGGTGTAATTTTGAAAACATATTACGGGCTTCAAATGTTCTTGGAAAAAAAATAAAAATATAATGGAACTTTCCCACAAATTTTAGAAGTCCCCTCATACGTTTCCAAAATTACAATTGCATTATGTTCTAATTAAGTCATTTAGATGAAAATTTCAATTACACTTACTTATCAATTGACATTAAGCCAGTAAAGCTTTTTCAATGAATATTGGGAAATAAATACTGATTCAGAGGGATTGCAAATGAAAAATGTGGCTATTTCAGAATTATATTCACTGGTAGAGCATTTAAATCATATCAGCTGAATTCAAATTTAGACCCTGAAGAGTACTTAATTTCATAATTGTCTCATAAGAGTACTTAATTTCATTGAAACAACCAAGTTCAATCTAAAGACTTGATTATCCCTTTCTTTCATTACTGATTTCACATGATAAAGTTCATGAACAAACTTGCAAAGTTAATGCAGATAATGTCTATTACACATTTCTACTTGATTACCAATAAACATTAGTAGAAACAATCCTACTTCAATTAGGCACAGCAATTTCCTTCTGTTTTGTAAATAATCATTTACAATGCAGCTCAGCTACCATCACATTTAAAAAATATGGATTTGAGGCACACTTACAAAAAACAACTATAAGTATGACATCTTGCAGTGAGGTTCTGTCTTACTTTTATGGCTATCTGCTTTAGTCCCTTCAGTGGGCAAAATGAGTGTGCGCCTCTCGTTCTTCTCGTAAATAGTTAAAAACCTAAGAGAGTCAAGCCTAATAGGTACTGTCAGCTAAAGACAGGTAAACAACCTAGCACCGTAAGATAATTCTTCTAAATCTTAACACTGTTCATTAGCAGTTCCATTTTCCTGAGTTTGCGCTTGTTCTTTGGCATAGGTTTAGGATATAATCCATTTTTCAGAAGATGTTCTTTGCTGCGGCGAATTTGAGCACCATGCTGAAGCTGGAAAGAGCATAAAGCTTGAAGAGGTCGAAGCAGAATCTGGTTCAAAAAGAGAGGAAAAAGATAAGACTAAAAAAGTATCTGTGACAAGTGGTCATGATAATCTATACAGATATTTCTTTTTAGAATCAGGTATTATTACATCCTATTTTGCTATTATTAGCTATTAACTATAAAAAATCAATATTTAATAAATATATACAAATTTCTCAGTAAATATCACCTTTAATTCACACTTTGCATACTACCAAATAATTATAGTAAAAAACACAAATACTCTCTATTCACAGAGAAAATACTATCTAACCTTAGTTTTATACTTGATTTTCCAAAACACCATGAAAAATGGTTGCTATTCACACTAACTGAATGTCTATTGGAAGCAGGATAAAGGAAACTTACAGTTAAAAATATATAGCAAAAGACAAAATGAATAAATGGGACCTAAAAGTTTAACCACCACTTCTCTGTCAGTTTGTCATTCTGTGGTGATTAGTGTATTACTGTGATTCTGGAAGCTATGTCATTGGTAATTTAATGAAATCCCAGCAGAGTCACCCAAAGTGACCAGGTATCAACTTCTAGGCTAAGAACGGGCTATGAATAAGGAATACACTATATACTACGAACACCTAATGAATAGAACACTGTCAGAGACAGTACCCGAAGAGAAGCCCCTCGGGTCAGGAAGCACTCAAACTATTACTGAAAAAGAGCTGCCTTCTCAAAATAGAGGGGACCATAATGATGCCGAAAGAGTACAGCCTGTGGGAGTAAGGCTTTTAAGACCTTCATTTGATGATAGGAAGTGACTCAAAAGGATCAGAAACAGCTGCAAACATCTATTAATAATTGAAATTTGGAATATATGTGTATGACTATGAAAACTGGAAGACGTCAAAAATGGAATGCATAGGATCGGAATTTCAGGTTTAAGTGGGCTGAAATGGACTGCTGTTAGCTGTCGCGAATCAGAAAACCGTATGCTTCACTATTCCAGGAAAGACAGATGCAAGAGGAAGGGTATTCTATTCAATGTCAAAAAGGACACTTCAAGATACACCTTGAAGTACAATGCTGTCTGTGATAGAACAGTATCTATCCACTTACATGGAGATGCAGTCACCGACCAATTCAGCTATTGCTCAAATGTATGCATCAACAACTAAAGCTATTATGTAGAAACTAAAGAATTGTTGCAGTTACATAACTTCATGTCAACTTCATAAAGTGTAGGGGTGGAATTGAGCCTGTCAAACAGTTCGCAGCTGGATGACCTAATTTGGAAGCACGACAGATAAATGGCTCTTTGGAAGCCGGCCTCTCTCTCTCTCTCTTTGCTTCATATTCCTGTTGGTGAGCCATATGGCTGAGATCTGCCAGAGCCATGTGATGCTTCCATCACCATTGGATCCACAAGACTCTGTCCCCACTGGCCTGTGATCTTCCTGCATTCTCCATCACTGCATGTAGCTGCATTAGTCTGAAAGGGATTTAAGGACTAGTATCAGATTTACGGACTTGACTGGGCTGGGATATTTTCTTGATGTCCAATTATTCCTTGATATAAAGCTCTTTCTTACACATATATGAGTGTCAATGATTTTTTTTCTCTAGTCAATCTGGCCTAACAAATTCTACCAACATCTTCAGCAAGAAAGGGAGATATTCATCAAGATGGATGGATGCAGTGGCTGTATTGATGGACTCAAACATAAGAACGTTCGTGAGGATGGCCTAGGATTGGGTGGGCAGTGTTTCCTTTGGTTGTACAGAGGGTTGCTATTAGTCAGAAGACACATGATGGCATCTACCACCACCACCACCACCTTCAGTTTGGAACTGATAAACATGCAATCAAGATGCATTGATGGTTATTGGTGACTGGAATGGAAAAATTATAAAGAAAACAAAAGGACTAAAAGCTGATAAATAAGACACTGGTAATATAAATGAAGTTGGAAATGGCATGAGAGCATTTTGCAAGTCCAATGACTTCTTTATTGCAAATACCTCTTTCCAACAACACAAATGGTAACTATACATGTAGACTTCTCTAGATGGAATACACAGAAATCAAACTGACAACACCTGTGGGAAGAGACCATAGTAAAATAAATATCAATAGCTAAAACAAAGCATACAGCCAATTATTGAACAGACCAATAATTGTTCATATGTAAGTCCAGGTTGAAGCTGAAGAAAATTTTTAAAGTCCCTATTAGAGTCAACAGGAACCTTGGTGACACAGTGGTTGTTTGGGCTGCTAACCATAAGGTAAACTGTTTGAAACCACCAGTCACTCTGCAGGAGAACAATGAGACTTTTTACTCCTATAAACAGTTACAGTCTTGGAAACTCACAGAAGTTCTACCCTGTATGGTACCCTATATGGTAAAGATAAGTCAACATAAAAGTGAGTTTTATGACAACCAAAATACAACCTTGAGTATATCCCAGCTGAGTTTTAAGAACATTTCAAGAAAGGATTCCATGCATTGAACACTATCTTGTGAGAGGACATCAAGAATGTTATTTCATCCTCATAGATGATGAAAGCAAAAGGTCATTAGACAGGAAAAAAATAAAAGACCAAAGTGGATGTGAGAAGAAACTCTGAAAGTTCTTCTTTTTCATAGAGCAGCTAAGGCAAATGGAAGAAGTGATGAGATCAAAGAGCTAAACAGTAAATTTCAGAGGGTGGCTAAAAAGACAAAGTAAAATATTAAATTATAGCTCTAAAGTTAGAAAACCACAAAGGAAAAAGAACTCAAGAGGGAATTGAAGCCTCAAGTTGCAATATTGAATGATTATATGTGAAAAATATTGAATGATACACGGAGCATCCAAAGATGGAAATAATATACACAATCACTGTCCCAAAAAGGACTAGTCCACATTCAACCATTTTATGAGGTAGCAAATTAGCAAGAACGAATGATACTGAAGGAAGTACCCCAAGTGGACTTAAGGAAGCAGCCAAAAGCAAGGCTCTGGGGACGGATGCAATACAAATTAAAATATTCTAACAGGATAGTGAAGCCTTGGAAACACTCACAAGTGTATGCCAGGAAATTTGGAATACATCTACTCAGTGAACTAACTGAAAAAGATCCATATTTGTACCCATTCCAAAGAAGTATGCCAACATAATGTTCTAGTATAGAACATCATTAATATCACATGCAAGTAAATTTTGCTGAAGATCATCCAACAATGGTTGCAGCAGTACATTGACAAGGAGCTTCCAGAGGTTCAGGCTGACTTGAGAAACAGATATGGAACAAGGGATATCATTACTGATATCAGTTGGATCTTGGCTGAAAGCAGAGAATACCAAAAGGCTAGTTAGTTGCATTTTATTGATGCTGCAAAGGCATATGACTATATTGATCATAAAAAACTATGGAGAGCTTTGAGGAGAATGGGAATTCAGGATTACCTCATTGTGTTTATGTGAAATTTGTGCATGGATCAAGAGGTAGTTGTATTAACAGAACAGAACATAATTTAAAATCAGGAAAGGTGTGCACCAAGGTTACATCCTCTCACCATAATTTTTCTATGTGTACATTGAAGAGATAATCAGAGAAGCTGGATTATATGAGGAAGATAATGCCATCAGGATAGGAAGAAGGCTTATTAAAAACCTGACATATGTAGAAGAAACAACTTTGCTTCCTGAAAGTGAAGAAGATATGAAGCACTTACTGATGAATATCAAGAATTTTAGCTTTCCTTATGGATTACAACTGAATGTAGAGAAAACAAAATCCTCTCAATTGAACCAATAGGTTACATCATGAGAAATAGGGAAAAGATTGAAGTTATCAAGGATCTTGTCTTCCTTGGATCCACATTCAATGTTCATGGAAAGAACAGTCAAAGATCAAAGGACACATTTCATTGGGTAAATCTGCTGCACAAGAGCTCATTAAAATGTTGAAAAGAAGGGAGATTACTTTGAGTACTAAAATGCACCTTACCCAAGCCATAGTACTGTCAATTGGTTCATAAGCATGTGAAATTTGGAAACTGAATAAGGAAGATTTAAGAAGAGTAGACATACTTGAATTATGTTGCTGGTAAACAATACGGGAGGTAACATGAACTTCCAAAGGGGCAAACAAATATGTCCTAGAAGAAGGACAGTCAGAATGCCCCTTAGAAGCAAAATGGTGAGACTTCATCTCATATAGTTTGGACATGTTGTCAGGAGACACCACTCCATGGAGAGCATTATGCTTGGTAAAGCAGAGGGGGAGAGAAAGAGAAGGCGGATGGGCACAGTGGGCTCAAATATAAGAACAGTGTAAGATAAGACAAAATAATAATAATTTATAAATTATCAAGGGTTCCTGAGGGAGAGGGAGAGAGGGAGGGGAAAAATAAGGAGCAGACACCAGGGGCTCAAGTAGAAAGCAAATGTTTTGAGAATGATGAGGGCAACAATGTACAAATGTACTTGACACATAGATGAAGGTATGGATTGTGATAAGACTTGTATGAGCCACCAATAAAATGCTATAAAAAAGGAAAAAGAATTGTGAGAACGGGACAAGACCATGCTCCATTCTGTTAGGGTCGCTATTAGAATGGATTTGACAGCACCTAACCACACAAATGAAAATTTTAACCTCTGTTCATCAAAACAGGAGCCCTGTCAGGTAACCATGATACTGCTAACCACAAGGCCAATGGTTCAAATTCACAGCTTCTCCATTGGAGAAAATGGTGCTATTTACTCCTGTAAATATTTAGTCTTGAAAACCCTATAGGAGTTTCTGTGAGTCAGTGTTAACTCAAGAGCAGTGGATGGGTACAGTAAAAGACTAACAAACAAAAATCTAGCTACTGACTGGGAAATTATCTTTGGAAACCATATATCTGGCAAAAACTAATAATCAAAAATACATAAAACTCTGATACCAACAAAAGGACAAACTAATCATAAAATGGACAAAGGAGCAGACATTTCAACAGAGCAAAGTCAAAAGACTTCCAAACAAAGGGGAAAATGCTGAGTGTCATTACGCAGTGGATCAAAAATCACAATGATATACTACTATTCAATCCCACTAGGATGACAGGACTCCTAGTGGGATTATGCATTGCGCTCTGATCTGCATGGTCAGCAGTTCAAAACCACCAGGAGCTCCACAGGAAAAGCCCATCTCCACTGGGCTTTCTATTACAGTAAACAGTTACAGTCTCAGAAACCCACAGAGAGGTCACTGAGTCAGCATTGACTCAATGGCAGTGAATGAGGATGACTAAAAGAAAGAAAATAACAAATGTTGGCAAAGGTATGTGGGAAAGTGCAAGCCCTTCTCTACTGCTGGAGGGGAGGTAAAATGTTACCTCCTTTGTAGAAAAAGGGGATGATTCCTCACCATTTCGGTCCTAGACATATACTCAAATGACTTGAAGGGAGAGACATGAACAGAGACTTAAACGTCAATGCTCATTGGCAGCACTAATCACAAAAGCCAAAAGATGAATACAACCTACATGCTGTCCATCAGTGAGTGAGCGGATAAACAAAATGTGGAACATACAGAGTCTTCAATAAGTTTGTGGAAATGCATATTATGCAAAACTGCACGGATTTCAATTTTTTTACATTAAAATAAACTCATTAGTTTGTTTTAAGCACTAAGAACAAGATAGCAGTTTTAAAAGAGTCCCTATCAGAGCAATATGAATCCTGCTAAAATTGAAGCAAGAACAAACATCAAATTAATGGTGAAATTCACTGCTGCTTTATGAAAAATGTAACAATCCTCTTTAAGAAATCAGTTTACAAATAGACACTTTGTTTGTAGAAGACGTGAATAAGGATAAAACCCACAGGAAAAAATTAACCTTGTTCAGGCCCTAAGTTAAGAGATCAATTTACAGCAGAAGCAATAGCAAACAACAAAGCCATTTCTATTGGTTCAGCTAAGGCAATATTGACTACAAATTAAAATTGAGCAAGCTTTCTAGTCAATAGGTGCCAGAATTGTACGCAGATGAGTTGCAGGCAAGAGCAGCGCTAGCTATGGAAATTTTAAACAAATGAGATCAAGACACTCAAGCTTTTCTCTCAGTATTTGTTACAGGAAATACGGCATGAGCCTGAAGACAAAGCACAATGAAAACCAGTGGCGACAATGAGTGGAAGTGGTGCAGACTGACTGGTGAAGAGCAAAGATCATCACAACGGTTTGGGGGAATGTTCACGACATTCAGCTTTTTCACTTTCTGGAGGGCCCAAGAACGATAACAGATGCTCATTACAGGTGCTTTGAGAAAGTTAGGCAAAGCTTTAACAGAAAAAATGTCAGGGTAAGGTTTACCAACAGTTCACCACAGTAATGCTCCTGCTCAGTCCTCTCAACAGAAAATAACAATTTGGGGAGTTTCGATAGCACAGATAAAGCATTATTAGGCATTCATTTTACAGTGTTGATTCGGTTCCTTATGACTTCATTTTGTTTCCTAAACTTAAAAAAAACTTTAAAAGGCACTCATTTTCTTCATTTAGTAATTTTCTTTTAAGATTCATTGGCATGTTTAAATTTCCAGAACTAAATAGTTGGTATCATGCCTTACAAAAGTATCCTGACCTTTATAGAGCTTATACAGAGAAATAAAGTTTATATTTTTATTTTTATCTTGTAGTTCGATTTTCCCACAAACTTTTTGGAAATCGCTCATACAATGGCATATTACTCAGGTTATAGGAGAAATTTATGTCTCAATATATGCTACTTGTAGCTTGATGATATTACACTGAGCAAAATAAGTCAAATATAGAGGACACGTATTACTTCACTTAAATAAAAATATAAGACATGACAAATGTTCAGAGGCCAGTTTACTAGCAGCTATGAAAGGTGAGGGGGGATGGTCATGAAAATATTACATTTCTTAAGGGCAGGGTTGCTTAGACGATTACTGTAAGTGCTGTCAATAAATTGTTCACCTATAAAAAGTAGAATTGAAAAAGTTATGATATATAATTTTTTATTAAATACTTTTATTGGGGGCTCTTACATCTCTTATCACAATCTATACATTCATTCCATGTGTCAAGCATTTTTGCACATATGCTGCCATCATGATTTTCAAAGCATTCTCTTCCCACTTGAACCACTGATATCAGCTCCCCATTGATATAATTATTTTTTTAAAAGAGTAGCTGTTGAGGCTGCTTTTGTACAACCACACACCTCATGTGATTGATTCCTTGGTTTGGATGTTCAGGATAGTAGTTTCATGGAGTATCCCAGTTGATAACATGATTAGTGCTTCTGTTCTACCTCCTACTTCATTGTGTAATGGTTAGGGTCTTAAAAGCTTATAAGCAAACCTCTGAGAGCTGACAAGTGATCTATAATCTGGAGGTACAATAGAAGAATTAGACTCAAGCATAGGAGGAAGTCATTGAATGTATAGCCAATTACCTCTATGACTGTCTCCTTTGCCAAGAAGAGCCCAGAACCAGATGGTGCCTACCTACAACCACAGAACATTTGGATCAGAGATCGTATAATCCTGTTCAAAAGGTGGGAAATACAGAACAGAATTTTAAATTCTCATAGATTCCAAGCTTTCTGGAGCCATAGAGACTAGATGAGCCGCTGAAATTACTAGCCTGAGATAATCTTTAAACCTTAAACCTAAAATAGACCCTGAAGACTTCTTAAAACTACATAATAGTTTGGTTTGGTTAATAAAAATTGGGGACTCGTACAGTCTTATCACAATCCATATATCCACCCATCATGCCAAGCACATTTGTACATACGTAGCCATCACCATTTTCAAAACATTCCCCTTCTACTTGAGCCCTTGGTATCTGCTCATTTTTTCACCTCCCTCCCCCACTCTCCCTCTCTCATAAACCCTTAATTTAAAAATTATTATTTTTGTTTCATGTCTTACACTAACCGACATCTCCCTTCACCCACTGTTCAGCCATCCGTCCCCCTGGGAGGGGATTATATATAGATTATTGTGATCAGTTCCCCTTCTCCCACCACCTTCCCCTTATGTCCTGGTACAGGTATCGCTACTCTCATTACTGGTCCTGTTGAGTTTATCTGTACTGGATTCTCTGTTTCCAGCTCTTATCTGTAACTGTGTACATGCTCTGGTCTAGCCAGATCTGTACGGTAGAATTGAGGTCATGATAGTGGGGGAGAAGGGGTAGGAAGCATTAAAGAACTAGAAGACAAGTGTATGTTTCATTGGTGCTATACTGCATCCTGACTGTCACATCTCCTCCTTGTGACCCTTCTATAAGGGGATGTCCAGTTATACACAGATGGGCTTTGGGTCTCCACTCTGAATACCCTCTCATTCACATTGATATGATTTTTTTTCTTGGTCTTTGATACCTGATACCTGATCCCATGGACACCTCATGATCACACAGGCTGGTGTGCTTCTTCCATGTGGACTTTGTTGCTTCTTGAGTTAGTTAGTTTATTATGCCAACCTGGCTGATAAATACATGTGGGGTTACTTGAAGGGCGGAGGGATAAATGGCTCAGTGAGCCTTACCTTTCTTGTTCTCGGGTCTCTTGCTTTGTGATGGTTGGACCAGGGTGCAGCTGCCTTAGCTAGTTCCCTGCTTCAGCTGACAAGGCTCACTTCCTGTGAGACATCCCGGATGAGAAGCCACATGGACCTACCCAGATGCAACCCTGGGTGCTAGAGCAGCCGTGTGGAGACTCCTGCCAGCGCTGAGATGCTTACACATTCACTGACTCAGTTTTCCTCCTACAGTCGGCATCATTGCATCTGTTTTGCGAGATGGAGGATGACTTTGTGGATTGGTGTAGGACATATGGGTAATTGGTTAATGTTGGACCTGTGGGCTTGGGAAGCACTGGGTTGGGATGTTTTCTTGATGTGCACTTACCTTTATGTAAAACTCTCTCTTATGCATGAGTTTCTGTGGATTTGTTTCTCTAAAGTACCCAGACTAACACATGGCTGCTTCTAGGTGGCCTGTTCTTTATTTTCAAACCTTTAAGACTCCAGACACTATACCTTTGGATAGCCGGGCACTATCAGCTTTCTTCACCACATTTGCTTATGCACCCATTATGTCTTCAGCGATTAGAGTAGAGGCTGAGCATTATGCATTATGCTCTTTTAAGAAATATCCATATGGAATCAAATTGAAACAACAACTCAAACTTTTAGATAGAAAACTTACAGAACAGTAAGTTCATGTTAATGGAAAAGAACATCTCAAAAAAGGAGGACAAAAAAGGTTGCATAAATCAGAGGGCAAATAAGTCACTAAACTGTGCCTATAGAAATAATTCAGGTGACATGTGTTTTGCTGTGTATATTCTCAACAATAACAACAAAAACTTAAAATGTAGGGAAAAAATTAATGCTAAATGCTGATTGAGCATACACCAAACCATAAAGGAACATACAAAAAGTAAAAAAAGGGGACCAATTAATCGTAAACATTTAATAATATTTTATTAAAAAGTGCATTCCCTCATATACATCACAAGTGGTAGGAAAAAAAAGCCTAATAACCTCAATTTATAATGAACTCTTATAAATTGTAGTCACTGCCAGTTACTTCTCCACATCCACTCTTCTCTAATTTAGTATAAGGACCCAAATCTTCTTCAAAGGAGCAATGTGTCCAGCTAATAATATAATACATGACCACAAAATGTAGTTCTCTGTCTAATGAGATGCAAATAAGAAGTTGTTAGGTGGGACTTCCAGAGATATAATGACATATTTAGCAGTTATAAGCTTTTTGCCCTTTCTTCCTGCCAGGAATATGATGTTAAATGTGGGACAACCTTCATGTTACAATTAGGCCCTGAGAATGGGATTAAAGCCAAAGACATAACACGATTATGAGAAACACAGAAGTAGTCTGCTATGTGTCAGATGTCTGTGTTGAGCTGCCACACCAGTCCCAGATGGCCCACCTCCGAATTTCGTACTTAAAGGAGGGCAAAGAGCATTTATTTAGTTGAGCATTTAGTAAGAACTCTGTTAATGCAGTCACACGTAATTATGAACTAGTAAGTATTTTCTGCCCCACATTATTGTAGAAAATCTCTTAAGGGTATATGCGTGTGTATGTATGTGTGTGTTTTGCATCAATATAGGAGGAAATGATTATTAGTATTTTAAAGAGTGTGTTTTTCAAGCTGAAACCTGATTGACAGGCTAAACTCTACCCCTTCATAACAATCACAAAGAGTCAGCAAAGGATTCGAGATTATATTTGAAACATCATTCTTAGGCAACATTTTGAACTGTATATATTACTAGTACAACTAAAGGTTCTATTAGTATTTCAACCTATAGAAAAAGACCGTAGGAACAAGGAAGGGCAAAAGGATTAACTCTTGAATGCTTGTCTCTCAGGTAATTAAAATAAATAATCGCATTCAATTTCACAACAATCCATGAGGTAGGTATTTTTTGGTATTATATAGATAAGAAAACAAGCACACAGAGATTATGTGAATTTCCCACTTGCAAAAAGTGATGATGAAGAGGTGATGAAGCTGTAATTCAAACTTACTTCAAAGCCCCTATCATCCTACTTTCAGAGAGCTATGGTTCCATCTTATGCCATTCCCAGGTGCCTGCCAAATATCTGCTTGGAATGCGGATGAGGTTGAAGCTACCCACTAATACAGGCATTCTGCACCAACCTCTTCCTTTTGAGGAACCTTAACCAGCTGGAAAGTGATCTATTTCTCCTCTATTATCTTCATATTTAGGAGCATGCTCACAATAAGAGGCTATTGGGCAAAATGTATATCACAGTGCTCCTTCCTAGGAAAAGGAGAAAATCTCTACACTCAGAACAGTAAAAAATGGTGTTACACAGAAAACGTGATAATTGAAAATTTTTAAAATTTACAGCTAGACTGTAGCAGACTGGAATTAGGTTTCTCACATGGAGAAATCAGCCTTTAGGATAAATTGGCCAATGGACAATTTTTGCCATCTGTAATCAAAAGCATTTGGGATGTTTCATTATGTACTTCTTCTGTTCAAGCTCCCGCCACCATCTTATTAGCACCTCCCAAATCATATCATTTTTATACTTCTGTCTACTAGTTACAACTACTACTGGCAACCAAAGCAAGAGCAATAAGAGCACTAGGACCTAATTATTACTTGCGGATTTTATGTTCATTGTAAATTGCTGACAATAGTGATAAAAGCTGAACAGATAATAGGTCCTGTTACCATTCTATATTTAAAAATTTGCATGTTAGATATTGTACTCAGAATATAAAATGTTTTGCTAGTCTCAAGGCACTCACTATAATGACTTTTTGTTTTATTTTTATGTTTTTAATATATCGTACCACAAAACACATACAATATAAGACTAATCAATGTCAGTTTTGAGTTTATGGTATCAAGGAATGCTCTTAGCTGTATCTGAAAAATCAGATAAAAATGAGAATAAAGACATGCTGTTGGAGATAAACCCTAAAACAATATTAAGAAAGTTAGCCTATAAATTTCTAATTCCTGAGAAAGTTTCATTTCAGCCAAATTGGAAAGAAGTTACCTTACGTACTTGTGCTATTTATAATATTTAAAACACAGAACCCTCAAACATTTTGTCAAATAAAAGCATAGCCAGACTTAGATAAGAAAATCTTTATTCAAAAATACTATTGCACCAGGATGAATGCTACAGTCTCAGAAAGCTGTGAGCATCTTAAAATAAAACAGAAAAAAAAATTTCTTCTTAGGAATAAGGTAGCAAAGCTTATCAGAAAGTTTTCATGGAAGCTGAACAAGCAAGCGGGATCATGATAGTGCTCTGACAGGAAACGTGTCTTGGTGTGGTCTGCCTACACTAGGGATAAGCTGACACGGAGCGCGTTGGCTCACAGACAAGCTACAGCTGAGGTGGAGAGGACAGGAGCCTGGCTAAAGTGTTGTCAAGACAAACGGGTAATTTGTGAATGCTTAGTTTCCTATCAGGATAGTATTAATGATAATAAAATAACATGTTCTAGGAAAAAGAAGCCAACAGATGAATGAATAGACAAAATGTGGTACATACATAGGCATAATGGAATACTATTCAATCTTAAAGAAAACATGCTGTGACATACAACAAAAATGAACCTCAAAGACATTATGCTACCCAAAGAAAGTCAATCACAAAAGAATGGCTATTGTATGGCCTCACATATGAATTAACAATAGGTGATTGTGTATTAATATATACACATATAGTTACATATTTCCTGTCCTGGTGGAGGCTCAGAAAATCATTCACTGAGAAACAGTGGATATTTTTCTATGGTGATGAGAAAATTAGCACCCATTAAGGGCCATGAGGAGCTCTGCTAGCTCCGTGGGAGAAAGGTGACAGTTTGCTTCTGTAAAGGTTCGAGACCCTAGAGGACAGTTCTATTGGCCTAACGGGTCACTGAATCAGAACCAACTCAACAAGATTGGGAACAGGAAAGAAAATGATTGACACAGCTAACAGCTATTGCCATTAAGATGTAAACCAAGGGGAAATAAAAAGGTTGAAACAGCAAATGACTTGTTTTCTATAATTTTACAAATGTAACAATAGTTTTGCTTTGTTTTTAACTGAACCTGTTGATAATATTTATGTACCACTAAACATTTCACAGGATTAGTTTTGTTAGTTTGGAAGTTTACAATCATGATTTTGAGGGTTTATCCAATTAATTGGTCAAATGCTGCTTTCAGTTTCTGTTCTAGTTTCCCCTCGTTAGATGAGTCGTGCCTGGGGATGCAGTGGCTGCTAGTTGCAAAGTCAGCAGTTGGAAACCATCGGCCTGCTCTTCTGGGGAAAGTGTTAGTCTCTGAACCCTACAGGAACAGTCCCCCCTGACCTATAGGTTCCCTGTAAGCCAGAGTTGGTTCAATGGCAGCAAGTTAGAGATTGTTGATCCTGGGTTCTTAAGAGTTGTAAGAAGGCACCCCCAATACAGTAATTAGTCTCTATTCATCCGGGTAAGAGACCTGGTTGCATTGTGGTTACCAGTAGGGCCAAGAGTCACTAAATCAGTAGTTCAAGACCACCAGCTGTACCACAGGAGAAACCTGGGGTTTTCTACTCCTGTAAAGAGTTACAACTCAGAAACTCTCAGGGGCAGGCAGTTCTTGCCTGTTCTATAGGGTCACTATGAGTCAGCATCAACTGGATAGCAGTGATTTTGGTTGGTTTGGGTTTGTTTACCTAGAGCAGCAGAGAAAGATGATAACTCATAAATCAGAGAAGGAAATGAACTGAAAGTTTAATTGCTTCCCAAACTACTCCCTCTATGACCTGACATCAGAAGAAGTGGCTGGTGCCCAGCCACCAGTACTGAACACTATGATCAAAGATCCAACAGATGGGCCCTGATGAAAGAAAGAAAAGTGTGGAACTTCAAACTGACATAAAGCCAGGCTTACTGAATACACTGAGACTGGGGAGAACCCCTGAATATAATTCCCAGAAATAATCTTTAAACCTTGAAATGAAACTATCTCATGAAGCCATTAGTAAAATAAACAACAGTTAAAGTTTAGAGCAAATTAATAAAAAATGTGCCTTTTGTCTTAAAAACAAGCAACCGTCTGTCTACAGGAGGCGTCAGCTAAGTCCACATGGAAGCCGCACCCTAGCCTGTGTGGTCCAAGGATTGTAACAGTAAAATCCAAGACCGGAGGAAGAAACAGAGTTAGAGCTGAGATTCTGAGAACCCAATGTGCAGAAAGCTATGGCTGACAGGGAAAGCCTCACGTCCATGTGCAGGACCCCACTCAGAGTCAGCCTCTGGTGAGTCCCGTTGACCATTGACCAGGGATGTGAGTGGCCCTGACAGCAGACCGAGTACAAAAGGAGGTAGATTAATACAGATGCACTTAGCCTACAGTTTAACCCCTGACCCATTGTGCTCCTTTTTTATTCATTTTAAACTTATTCTCAGTTTATTATTTTCTGCCTTCTTTTCAATTGAGGTTTTACTTTATGATTATTGTTGGGATTTTTTCTTTTTCTTTTTGTAAGTTTTTCTTTACATGAAATCCGGGATAAGGAAATTTATAGAGACAGTAACTGTATTAATAATTTCTTGGGGTTATGACAGGAGTGGCTCAGGGGAATGGAAAGCTAACAATAACGAATAAAAGAAGAAACTATTGTTATATTGACTGTAGTAATGAAAAATGCATTAATAACTTATACGAGATAAAACAGCCTTGGTGGTGTAGTTAGTTACACATTGAACTACTAACTGCAAAGTCGGTGGTTCAAACCCACCAATCTATCCTGGAGAGAATGGTGAGCCTACCTGCTCTTTTAAAGATTTAGTCTCAGAAACCCAGAAAAACAGCTCTACTCTGTTCTCAGCTGACACCACGAGTCAGAATTGACTCAACTGCAATGGGTTTTTTGTTGGTTTTGGTAAGCAAGGTGTATAAGATGAGCAGAGATGTGGTATACTTTCTTAAATAAAAGCACTGGGGGTATGTATGCATATTTGCATATTGTGTATGCATAGGTATGTGTATGTAGATAATAACTTACATTGTAGTAGATGTTAATTTTTTTAAAGAAAAGTTGGATACAAAACACTAAAAAGAGAAATAGCAAAATAAGAAAAGAAAAACCTATCCAAAAACTCTACTTAATGTTGTGGTACTTAAAGGCAATTCAGCATATTACAAATACTGTTTTCACAGCTTAGTATGAATATTTAAATACTGCAATCTGGAATGCTAAAATACAGAAAAACACCAGTGGGAAAGAAGGTTATAAAAGTACAAAAATTTCTATCACAGATACATTCTACTTGTCATTTGAGGTACAAGTTTAACAAATTAAGCATTTCTAAATTTCCTAGATAAAATTTAAACTTCTAGTTTCAAAAACTATAACCAAAGACATACCTCTTGTATGGAATTCTTTTTCTCTAAGATGGAAAGAGCAACAGCTGCACACTCCAAGGTAGACAGGCAATTATTAGTTGGTTGCATTCGAATTACATATTGACTAGATATATTGGTTTTTAACTGCACCTGAAACAAAAAATGAAATAGTAGAATTTAGTTTTGTGTTAATTTTTAAAACTTAAAATCTGTGTTTCAAACACCAGTTACTTTAACTTTGCTCCCTTGGGGCTTACCTGTGGGCAGTGTCCTTGATATAGGTCACTAAGGGAAGAGGGTCTGTCCCATAGATATGAATCCTGTCCTAACTGCCTGGGGCAGGCTCCTCTGTCTACCACAATATCCTCATCATGCCCCCATTCTGTGGTACCCCCAGCTGTAACTCTACGCTGTTTTGACTTGCCACACCACACACATGGGAGATGTCCTTGACCTCCCATGCGCTTTCTAAAGTTCTGTATATAAACACACCTTTGGACACTAATATGGCCCCATGCAAATGGGCTCTGCCATCTGGATAATATACTTTTTCTTTGTCTTTCCTTTGTCCTGTTTAAGACTATAATAAATGTTTTCCTAAAAATAATTATTTTTTAGCTTCCTTCCAAAATTGTCAGTGATAATTAAATGTATCGATACCTTCTATACTTAGCATCCTTTTGTTATACTATTATTAAATTGTAGAAAAGAATAGTTACACATATATCTGACAACATATATACAGAACTCTTACATGTCAAAAATAACACGACTAACAGCTGCCTCACAAGCAAGAGTCAAGTAGACAATTCACAAAAGAAGCTATAAGAATGGCAAATGGAAGCATAAAAGTACCAATGTCCACATATATAAACAAATTAACTGTATATTAAAACCACAATGAGATAAGATTTTTGAGATAACATTTTATAATTACAGCAATTGCAAACATTGCTAAAATAAAAAAGACTGCCACCATTAGTGCCAAGAACATACGACAAAATAATCTTCCAACATTGTGTTTTAAGTAAAATATAATCACTTGGGAGAATTATTTCACAACTGTACATTTTTGATTATTTTATGCTTTACTCTTCTTCATTATTAATATAAACAGACAAGTGTGTGTGAGTGTATAGAAACACCCAGAGAAAAATCCATAATACACACAAAAGGGCTTCAAAAAGTTCAAGAAAAGATTTCATTAACCTTTCTTTCTGTTTCTCCACTAACTGCTGAAACCCCTTCATATAGATTTGTGTTTATGTAAGACTATTGTAGGGGCTGAAGGTGAGGCAGCATATGACTTCATAAGAGGGTCATAGGAGGGAGAGAGACTTACCATCATCAGCATCATCTGCCCACAGCTGATTCCTGTGAGACGGAGGTCAGATGCCTCCACTCTCCAACTTTTCTTACCAATTCTGAAAACTGTTGTCCTTCCCATTGCACTCTCTGACCTCTGAGCTGGGGTTCAATGACACTGGCCAACACATTTTGGTGCCTCAAAAGTTAGCCTTGTTTCTGGGTATATTTGATCTGCTGACTTCAAAAATGGAAAAAGTTTTCCCCTATCAGCTCTAGTTTTTTAAGATATAGATTACATGCCATAAACCACTCTTCATTCTGCTCACCATAAAAAAGTAAGGATATTTTACTGTAGTGTTCGGTAGCCTAAGATAGAAGAAGAACATAGTAGTTTTGTTGCATTAAATATTTAAGTCATGTTATCATTCACATTGGTCCTTTGATCCAAAGATATATTTGAACAGTGCAAATTTCGTGAACTTGGAATTTCCCCCTTTATTAGGAATTGAATAGTAGGCAATCCCAATGCATTATCTTAAAAAGAGGACAGAAGTGGGAGTCAACCTCTTGAAGTTGTGTTACATGTGGAGTTTTTTCAGTATATCAAACCTATGATTGATGAACCTACAGTGACAGCAAGTAGAATAAGGGTTTGGGCAGCAGGTGGGGAGAGGTGTAAAAGGGAGACGATGTAAAGGAGCCCAGGAAGGAAAAGAATGGAAATTGATTGCGGTAGCAATTGTACAATACTACTTGATGTGATTGAACTATGGAATGATATGATCTATATTAACTCCCAATTAATAGTAATTTTTTTAAGGACAGAAATAAGAGGTCACTGCCATTGAGCTGCTGCAGATTCATAGCGACCCTGTAAGACAGGGTAGAACGCCCCCCTTTGAGTTTCCGAAACTATGACGGGAGTCCCATCTTTCTCCCTCAGAGCAGCTGGTGGTTTCAAAATGTGACCTTGAAGATTGCAGCCCAGTGTGTCAACCCAGCTCACTGAGGGTCTTCCTCTGCGTGTCAGCGCTCTTCTTTACCAAGCAGCAAGTAAACAGGGCCATGCTTTCTCCAAGGCACATTTGTTTTCTTTTTGCAGTCTGTCATAGTACTGTCATATCCTTTTCCAACAGCATGATTCAGATGAACCATTAGCTATTTTGTCCATAGAATCCTTCTATCCTGTACCTAGAAGCTTGAATTTTTACTCATTTCTTTGAGTTTGAGATAACTTCTGTGTGTTCTTTTTTTACTGTCAGGGCCTTTGCATATTTGATTATAATGCTTTAATTTGTATTGTTGAATTGCCCTTTGAAGTTTTCTGTTCAGTTCTTTTATTTTTTCCATTCACTTTTGCTATTACATGTTCAAACTCAAGTTTCAGGGTTTCTTCTAACATCCAATTTGCCCTTCTTTTTCTCTCCTGTATAGTGATCACCTGCTTTCTTCAGGCTTGATGGTTTTCTTTTTACTGTGTTGTATTTTTTTAGGTTACTGCTTTTTTAATAAATCATTTTATTGGGAGTTCGTACAGCTCTTACAACAATTCATACATCAATTGTCTCACGCACAATTGTACATATGCTGTCATCATCAATTTCACAATTACTTTCGACTTGAACCCTTGGTATCAGCTCCTCTTTGTCCCTCCCTCCTCCACCCTCCCACCCTGGTGATCCCTTAACAAATGATAAATTATTATTGTTTTCATATCTTACACCAACCACTGTCTCCCTTCACCCAGCTTTCTATTGTTCATCCCCTCTGTGGAGGGGGACTTAATATGTCGATCATTCTGATCAGTTTATAAGTTTCTTCTTCCTATTTATACTTCTAGTTATTTTTATACTATAATTGATTTATGTCATTTAAGTTGTTGTGACATAGCATGTTTAATGATTTAATAATAATCTTCAGAGCTAAAACAACAATAAAAATGTGCAAAGAAAAAACAAGTCATGATTTATATTTATACAATATAATATCTATGATGAGGCTTCAAAAAGCTTGAAACCCCCTCATTTATTTTTAATGATTTATTTTTTAATTATTTACTTAACAAACATAATATATTCATTTTTTGGTATGAAATGTATTTTTTATTAAACATTTTATTAGGGGCTCATACAACTCATAATATATTCATTTGTGAAGCAACATTAAACTAATAATAACAAAAATTAAAACATTCAATTCATTCTCACATCAAATGGTATTTTTATAATTTGACAGTATGCTGTTGCTTAAGCTTTGGACTGCTAACTGCAAGGTTAGTGGTTCAAACACATCAGCTACTTCATGAAAGAAAGATCAGTGTCTGCTCTCTTAAAGGAACATATTCTTAGGAACCCTACCTGTACAATATCACTGTAAACCAGACCTAACGTGATAGCAATGAGTTTATTTTTTTGGTTTGGGCTACTTGCTATTTACACACACTCTACTTTACAATAGTCATTTCATCTACTCAACTAGCAAGAGCCACAAGACTTACTAATTGCTTGACCAGGTTCCTTCCAGGGTTCTATGAAAATTCATCTATTGTCTAAAATAGAACTGGTTGAAACAACTTCCATTCAGTAATATCCTAAAGTTTTCACCAGTAGAAGACACAGTGTGTCTCTGGAGTAAGCAAGCTTACTCTCTGGAGTAAGCAAGCTTCATTATTTTTGCTTAAATAACTACTTGTTCAGAAAAAATACAAAAATAAAAACACCAACCCAGTCACTGAATCGATTCTGATTCATCACAACACTAAAAGAAGCACTACTTTTTTTTTTCTTGTTCCAATCTCTCAATATACTTTATTCCTTTAGTTTGGTTCAGCAATGTGATATTAGTAGTAAAAGCGAATCATTGGCATGAGAAAGACACTGCTTCCCAGACATAGCTACTTACACGCAAAGTTCTGTACTTTCAATAGATACCAGGTAATACTTCAAATAATGAACAAGCATTGTCTCAATTCATTCTCACAAAGATCCTGTCCTACAAAGTAGGTACTACTATTACCTCCACCTCACATATGAGAAACCTAGGGCACACAGTGGTAGCATAACTTACTCTGGGGGCCAAGATGAGATTTAACTTTACTAAGAATATTGGGCGTATCTGAATCTGTAGAGCTTCTTTGGGAACTGAGCAGTGTACTGCAGTCTTGGGAGGGAGGTGCAGTCAATTATAACACCCCATGGCCCAACACCTACCTGCTATGCTCTCGTGCTATCTAAATTCCAGGTCTAAGCTCCTCTATTCCAAGCTCTAACACCCACTACTCCACTATTTTAAGTCTAAGTATAAACCTAAGAGAAACTCTTGCATATCTGTATCAGGATACATGTATAAGAATATTCATGGTAGTACTTATCATAATAGCCCCTAGCAGTAACCCAAATATTCATCAAATATAGAATTTTAAAAATGTGACACATTCACATAGTAAAAAATGAATAAATTATAACTATATACAAAAGGAATGAATATTGAAAGCACAATACTGAACAGAAATTAAGATGCAATGCACATAACATTCTTCATCTTATATAAAGTTCAAAATCAGGTGAAATTAAATAGTTATTTAGGAGTATATATAAATAATAGCTCTAATAAAGACCAAGAGATAATTACTGCATCAGCTGCATGTGGTCACCTCTAAGGGCAAGAATGGGAGTAGCAGAGGGAGCAGGGGATTTCCTTGGGAGAGCCAGAAATGTTCTATTTTAGACGTGGGTCACGATTACATGAGTGGTAACTTTTTAAATATTCTTAAATCCTACACACATACTCTTTGTGTATGTCTACATAAAACATGTTAATAGAAATCCCCGTGACATTTATGAGCTCAATAATATGCCATCCCTATCATTAGAAGTCTTTCCTACTACTGAACATGAAAAACTTTAGATTGGTAAACAGGATAGAAGTCAGTAATCAGTGGAGTGACCTTACATAGGTTACATATTTTTGGAGTCCTTTAGGTTCGAAGAGTCTCGAATTCTCTCATTAACTCCTGCCAAGTGAATACTGGTAGAGCCCCAATTACACACCATGTGTGTCCTGCCTGATCTTTCTATTCTCCTTTATAGCAAAGGAGAAAAAGGCACACTTATCACATCAAATAGATCTATATGTCGATATAATATTTCACTGTCTTTTAAAGAGCAATAATCAGCCTAACTGTAATTCTAAATTATCTTCATGTCTGCCAGTCTTAAGAATGCTCAGTTGAATAGAGTACCCAATATAGCAAAGTGATTAATACATTTTAAAAACTCAAATATACAATAAATATTTTGTGTAAGACTTGAAACTGTGTTAGAGTGAGCTAAATATGCATAATTTGAAGCTTATGGGCTTTAATTTTATTAAGATTATTAGACACTCAACGATTAACATATTGTCATTAGAGAAAACCTATAGTGATTCTAACAAGTATCCTACTGGGCAACTTAGGAGAAGTAATGAAATCCAGAGCATGAATTGGTATTATCTAAATGAACTCATATCAACAGAATTTGACAGCACAAGTCCTGCCTAACATCCATTAATGACACGAAATAGAGCCTTTAGGTGAATGGCATGATTCTGTCAGCTCTGTGGTATCAGAATGTGAATACATGTCAGATACTGAATTTGACAAATGAATTAATTTTTAATGACACATATAAAGCTGAGTAATTACCAAATTAAAGAAAAAAGACACTAACTATAAGGAAGAGTGAAAAGAGTACAGGGGAAGGAATGGCAACATAGAAGTCCTATTCAACTACAAGCATTTCTTTTCTATTCAGTAGGAAACAATTCTGACTTCAAAATAAAACTGAATTTTCCCAATGCTCTTCTCAAGTGACTTGGAGGAAAATCCCTTTAGATGGCTAATACAAACAGTAACAAATTCATTACATATTTTGCAGAGTATTAATTACAATAAAAATATTACCACGATTATAAACATACAACTAATAAATTATGGTTATTTATGTTATTTTCCAATATCTGCTAAATGAAAACTCCCCCTGTAGTTTAAGTCACTATTAACTTATTAAGATTCGTATCACTTCCTGTGTACATTTAATTTTTGGCAATATCTAGAAACTAATTCCATATATATTAATTAGTTCTCTTTCTATTAGGAAAGGTCAATATTCCAAGTGAGGGATATTTACATAACATTTAAAAAATAATTACTAGCATGGCTATTATTTATAACTCACTATGGAGGACCCAAGTCACTATCACCGCTCTCCTGGATTTCTGCAATTATGTAACTGGACGTCTTCCTTTACATTACTTTGGTGTTTTTTCTGGGGAGGGGGCTTTCAGAACATTTGAATCTATATTTATTGTATCAAACTCATTGCTAGTCAAGTCTATTACAACTCATAGTGACTCTACTGGACAGACTGGAACTTCCTCTGTAGGTTTCTTTTGAAGTTGTTAAGAGTTATGTAAATTAACTATTAATTTTCATAGAGAAAATTTAAATTTGGAAATAAATATTGCCATAATTTACCTATTGGGAGGTTTTATTAAATTTACAAAGCAGGAAATTTCCATCTATGTAAATCTTACAAGAAGAACTTGAAATTTTGCACCTTTTTCACATTAATTTAAAAAAAACATCTCTATTTAGAGTAAAATATCTACAAAAATAAATCACTTAAGACTATACAGCAACTATAAACTGTGTTTAATTGTAAAATATGTAGTTGTTAACTAATCATTTCCTGGAAATATTAAAAGATTTCTTTTCCTTTATTCCATATCATTTTAAGGTTATTTTTATAATGCAAATTCCAAAAAAACACATCTAAACCTTTTTAGCAATTTTATTTTGGATATATGAAAGACTTAACAAAGCAAAATCATCATATTGAAACTGACATCAAGAATATAATTATCTTTTCCAAACATTAGAGTTAAATTCAAAGTGACAATTTTAGAGCACTCATTTGGAAAATGCCATATATTTCTTTTACTTGGACAGTAATATAAGGTGTCACAAAATCTTCCTACAACCATTTATCTAATCATATGCATATACCAAACCAAACTCACTGACAGTGAGCCATTTCCAACCGAAAGCCACCGTGTAGGATAGTAACTCTTTACAGGAGTAGTAAGCCTAGTCTCTCTCCCACAAAGTAGCTGGTAGTTTTGAACTGCTGACCTTGCGGACTACTATGCCACGAAGGTTCCTCATGCAAATACAAAGAAGCTTCACAAAGTTCGTAGAATTATTTTTTTAACTTTTTAATTGTGAATTGGGTGACTAGTTACAGAAAAAGGCGTTAGTTCTACATTCAACAATTCACCCAAATTTTGCTTCCTCTCACTGCAATCTCCAAGTCCCTTCACTTATCCCACTTCTTCCCTGTTTCCTGTTTGCATTCCTCCATTTTAATCCTTCTGAACTTTCCACTTGTATAAATGCTGCCCTTTTGACTTTAAATGGTTGCCTCTAGTAAGGTGTGTATACATCACTAGTGTTCGTGTACCACTTATAGAATTGTCTATTGTTGGCTGAAATTGTGCCATGAAGAGTGAGTTTAGGTCCAGACATGTATGATGGTTGAGAGCCATGATCCTGGAGGTTCCTCTGGTCGCCATCTAATCAGTAAACATGATAAATGCCCAGAATCTCTTAACTCCATTTTTCACAAAACCACGGAATGTTCTTGTGTATACCCATACACTGTATTTTATGTTAAATATGAAGATACCAAAAGCTTCCAAATGTCAATATAAGTTATTTACTATATATGATTGTTATCATGGCAGACCAGTATTTCACAATCATTCTATGATGTTCATGTTTTTAAGCTATTTCAAATTCTAAAGCCAGATTTTAAAAAATTTATATTATAACCACATAAATCATTTTAATAGCAACAGTATTTTTATTTTTGTTCTTAAAATTAAAATACTTATCATATTTTTGCCCAAATGTTTGATAATATGCTTACATTTACTGTCCTAAAATAGCTTTTCAAAAAGGTTCAAGTGTCTAAGAAACCAAAGATATTTCCTGCACAAGTTAGAAACTTGCTTAGAGTGAAGGGCATCAGAATTGTTTAATAACATTGCATGTGAGTGGAGATTTAAGTATGAGTACCAATGAAAGATAAAGATGTCTATCTGAAAGTATAAATGAGCAGAATCTTGGGTTTTGTCATGGAAATATATATATTCTTACTCTGATGAGACAGTTTAATAAAATATAGAATTCAAGGGTACTTACCCTTGTTAGTTAGATATTTAGAAAGTTTGCATTTTTGTACTTACTTTCTTTAAATATCATTGTATTTGTATAAATATGCCAAACTATTACTATTTAATCATTAGATATTAATAATTACTATTATTTTGTCAACTTTAAAAATACATGCTAGCGATAAAATGCCTAAAAGTTTTAGAAATGCAAAATATGAAAAGTGCCCTACAACATCATCACCCAAAGATAATGATTATTACCTATATGGTAATTACCAGCCATCTCTGGGGGGAAAATCGCAGTTTTCTCTCTGAAAGATACAAAGCCTCAGAAACCCTATAATGTACTCAATAGCACTGTGTGGCACAGTGGGACGAGTTGAGCTGCAAAATGCAAAGTCAGCATTTCAAATCTACCAAATGTTCCTCAGATGAACGATGAGGCTTTATGCCCGTGTAGCACTTTGCCATCTCAGCAATCCAATAGGGTGGCTTCAAGCTGTGCTCCTGGATCACTACAAGTTGGAATGTTTGGTTGATTTGGTTTATGTCTGATAAGGAAAGTGCTCCTAGAACTTAACAACAAAAAGATAATGGCCTAAATATGAGCAAAAGACTTGAACAGACATACATACCAAAAGATGTACAAACAGCTGACAAGCACTCAGAGAAAATAAAAATGGTTAATGCCATTGTTGTTACAGTTAGGTACTCTTGATTCAATTCCAACTTATGTACAACAGAACAAACTACTGCCCAGTCCTACACCATCCTCACAGTTATTCTGTTTTAACACATAATTTCAGCGAAAGTGTCAATTCACCTCCTTGAGAGTTTTCATCTTTCTCAATGATCCTTCACATTATCAAGCATGATGTCATTTTTCAGAGATTGGTCTTCCTGATAATGTGCCCAAAGGCTATGATGCACAGTTTCACTATCCTTGTTTCTAAGGAACATTCAGCTATAACGTACCCAGTCAGATTTGTTCTTTCTTTTGGCAGTCTGCATACTTTTGATAGTCATTCCAATTAAAACCAAACCCAGTGGCTACACGTCTATTCAGATGCAAAGGGAGCCTATAGGACAAAAAGTTATGATGCCTGTTTGGGAAATTCCAAAAGGATAGATTTTCTCAAAAGATAAAATCATCATGGGCAGAGGGACTGCTTATAAAATGCTTTAAGAAAACTGAAAGTTGCATTGGTAAGAAAAAGGTCAGGAAAGTTGCACACATATTTTTCATTATGACAGTTCACCTACTACTTCCTCAAGTTTATGAAGGGGCTGTCCTATGAGAATTTTGTTGGGAAGCCTTAACCTATGTAGCCCTACAGCCATGATCTGTCCCCTTCGGATTTCTTTTGCTCCCTAACTTAAAGAATATTGAAAAGAAACATGATTTCAGACCCTCAAAGATGTCAAACTTGCTCTTTTCACGTGGCCTAACTATGTGGATGTGTGAGAAGGATGGAAACAGTGACTCCAGAAGTGAATGGAGCCAGAGGTTCCCAAGTTTATTTTGACCACAACCACCCTGGTAACTTATAGCTTTGGTACTATAACTCAAATCCCAGGATTGGGTATAGGTATCTGCTTTTGCAGCCCTTCTGGACCATTCCAGTACCCTCCATGGGGCAGTATTGCCCCTTTCGAAAACAAGGTATAAATGTAGATCGAGGATATATCAGGAAACAGTAGCTTCATAATTTGTTTATCAAACTTTTGAATGAGTATAGCCAAAAAACACTGGTAAAAATAGAACAAACAAGCAAACAAACAAAAAACAAGGCTCCAAGGACTGACAGAAAATCAATTCAAATGTTTCCAAAAACTTGAAGTAAGGCTGTTAGCACTCACTTAGCTGTGCTTTAAAAGACAGCTACCTGAACAACCAACTGAATGATATATTTGGGCTCATTTCAAAGAAAGGTGACATAAAATGAAATGTGCACATTAATGAACAAGACCATTCATATCACATATAAGTGAACTTTTGCTAAAGATAGTGAGGTTGCAGCATTACAGGGACAGGGAATTCAGAAGTCCAGGCCAGATTCAGAGGAAGACTTGGAACAAGTGATCATGTTGTTATGTCAGATGGATTGGGGCTGAATGCAGACAATACCAGTGTTGGCTTCAAACAAAGAAAACGGGAGAAACTCCCAATCTATAGAGGGTGAAAGACAAAAACACTGACCGGGAGCCCGCGTGGGAGGCATTATTATATTCTGGGGCTTGCAGAGCAGGAGGAACAGCATTGCTTTTTCCAGCGAGCAGCTTTCCATGGAGGGAGGTCCTTCTGGAGTTCCCTTTTATTTGGACAGAGAGGTGAGCTACTTAAAATCAGATGAGGGGGCCGGGGCAAGAAGCATTCCTAATGCATCTGGCTATGCTCTTGTGTCTTAACTATCTGTGAGAAAAGGGTATCATTCAGGTAGGCAGAAAGACTCAAAGGGATTACCTGCTTAGGGACAGCAGCTATTTTTGGAGTATTAACCAAAAAGATGTTTACTTGCATTTTATTGATTATGCAAAGGTATTTTAATTGTTACATGGGTCATGACAATTATGAATGCAATTGTGAATAATGGGATTTCTCTAACAGCTGTGCTCCCATGGCACCCATACATAGAACATGAGGTAGCTGCTCAAGCTCAACAAGGAGCGGCAGCATAGTTTATAATCAGAAGATATGTCAGGTTTTATCTCCTGCCATACTTACTTAATTTGTATGTTGGACAAGTAATCTGAGAAGTTGGAGTATGTAAAGAAGAACACTGTATCAAGATTGGAAAAAGGTTCATAGCAGCCTATAACATATAGATGATACGGCTCAGCTTGCTATAGCTGAAAAGAACTTGAAGCACTTATGGGCAAAGATCAAAGACTACAACTTTTAGTAAGTATGACATTCAAGATAAAGAAAACAATAATGCTCACAACTGGGCCAATAGTAGAATTATGATAAACAAAGAAAACTCTGACATTGTCCAGTACCTCATTTTACTTGGGTCCACAAAAAGGCAAATGAGGTGATGCAGTGGGAAAGCCTGCTCCAAAGGAGCTCCTCAAATTCTATAGGAGCGAAAAAGGATGAAGAGACACATGACCCAAATAGTGTTCGTTTCCGTTTTCTCATGCATTAGAAAGTTAAACTGTGAATAAGAAAGCCAAATATTTGATACACTTGAATTACAGTGTTTGCAATGAATACTGACTATAATAGAGGTTGCCAGAAGGAACAAAATTGGATGAGAAGAAATATAGCCAGAATGCTCCTTAGAAGCATAGATGGTAAGACTTTACCGCATGTACTTTGCCAAGAGAAATCAGTCTTTGGAGAAGGACATCATGCCTGATAAAGTTGAGATAACAATAAAAAGACTGTAATAAGATGGATTGAAGTAGCCTGCAACAATAGGCTCGAACACAGGAACGATTATGGGGATAGTACAGGATAGGGCAGTGTTTTTGTTCTGTTGTACATAGGCTTGCTATGAGTCAAAACAAACTCCATAGTACTAACAGTATTTACATTTTATATATCTAGAAAATACATTGACTTTACTTTTAAACAGGAGCCCTGGTGGCATAACGGGCCATGAATTAAATACCTAACTTCAAGTTCAAACCTACCAGTTCTCTCTGAGAGAAAGATGACGTCATCTGCTCCCATAAGATATAAAGTCTTAGACACCCAGATGGACAATTCTTCGCTGTTCTACAGGGTCCTAATGAATCAAAATTGACTCAATGGTTATGGTTCAGTTTGGGTTGAGAGTTTTATTTTGAAACAGAATAAAATTTATCTAGTTTCATAATGCTATTATAACAGAAAATAGCATTAGTGGGGTAGTTTTAAAGAAATAATTTATTTGCTTGCAGTTCTGAAAATCCAAATCAGAGTCTCAGCTTTATAAATTCTTTCTGTGGACCTCTACCTTACTTCTTAGGGACTGCTGCTAACTGTTGGTATTCTGCTGCTTATAGCGTCATCTGCCTGTACCTTCACTAGCTGTTTTACGTGCGTGCATGCACTTTCCTTTTTTATGAGACACCACTCAGTAGTGATCAGGTTTTGGGTGAATTCTACTTCAGTCTCATTGACCCGACAAAAAACTGTAGTGTCCAAATGGGGCCATATTTACATGGGTTAAGATTTCAACATAGATTTTGGAGGAAACAATTCAATCCCTAACACAATTCTAAGAATATAAACTAAGTAATCAATAAAAGGCAAATTTTTATTTCATGTCTTTTGTGCCCTAATTATTTAATTATTTTCTTTAACTGTGAAGTGAAATGAACAGATCAAATGGTCATAGTCTGTCTATAAACAAAGACATTGACAACAGAAATTCAAAGGATTAAATAGAAACCTTGGGAAGCAGCGAGCTTAAGTTGATGGAGGAAGAACAATTCGGAAAAGGAGATGAAAATGATTGCATTACTCAAAGAATGTAATCAATGTCACGGCATTGTGCATGTAGAAACTATTGAACTGGTATATAGTAAACTATTAGAGCAGAACTATTCTGAGGTGCTAAATGCCAAAGTCTGTAAAGTGAAAAACATATACGTATTTATAATAACTCTACCAATAGTGAGCTGTCATTAGTAATTTCTAGGTGCAATGAAATAGGTTCATAGGGCTTCTTTGCTCTGATTACATTTAGCTAGATTTTCTTTTTCTGTTATATTCAGGCAGTTTTCCAAACTATAAAAAATTCTTCTTTAAAAAATTTATTTTCATTATTACGATGGCAAAGTATTAGAAGGTCAAGTATTTTTAGCCATCTGCTCCCACTATGCGACCCACATCATTTCATAAACAGAGGCAGTTTCACCCACCATCCCCTGTAATGGAGGCACATAATCACACCAGCTGCCTAACCGTGCCAAGCAAGTCTGCTATGCAAACAGCTCTTCTGTCTCTGAAGCTAATTGTGTCCACTGGGCCAATTTAATGCTGTGCTTCTCTAGCATTGCCTTTGCCAACAGTGACAGCTGTTGCAAGTCTACAGTGCATACATTGCCACTCACAATCGACTTTCAATTATGGCTATGGAAAACAAATCTAAATAATACACTCCTCTGAAAGAATGCAAGTGATTAGAACCGTAAACACGATCAGTATCATGGCTCACTAGAAGTTACTTTAGAGAGTTTTGAACCAGTTCATTCAGTAAGTTTAACCTCTGCTGAGAATTTGCATTACTACTATATACAGAATCAAAATTTAGATTTTAATAAGATCCTCAATTTTAGAAAATCTTACATATACATACACATTGGGGTACATTATTGAAGTGCTAAATTCTGCAAAGTGAAAAAACATCCACATATTTATATAATAGTTCTACCATTAGTAACTTCTAGGTGCAATGAAATAGGTTCATAGGTCTTCTTTGTTCCCATTAAATTTGAATAAATATTCATTCAGTTAGCTGGAATGGAAATGAATGAAATATATAAACACAAAGTCATTTTTCATTACCAGATTCTTTGAAATATGACAGCATCCCAATAATATACATTGGATCAAGCCAATAGTAAGTAATAAAGTAAATAAGTGGATTGGAAAGTGCATTGTAAACCTTTAACATCACAGATGGATTGACCAGTACAGTCAAGAAATTATTAGTGACTGGGAGACCAAACTGCCTTTTGCGTAAACTTCTCTTAATCACGAGCATATAAAAAATAATTACAAACAATCATTCAAGAAAGATAATCAAATAGTATACCTCAGCACTACCTAATAAAAATATATTGTAAGCTCCATATATAACGTTAATTTTTCTAAAGCCACATTTTAAATGCAAGAAAAAACACGGAAAATTTAACAATATTGTATTTAGTCTAATACACGCAAAAATCACTTTAACATTCAATCTGTATAAAAATCAATATTTACATTCTTTGTTCAAACTGTATTTGTAATTCAGTTTGTATTTTATATATGCTGAGCATTTTTATTCAAATGTTAAATTTTAGTCAAAAAACTTCCGTATTTAGATTACAAGCAATGGAGTTGAAAAACATAATTCATCAAGCAAGGTTTCCCAAACACTTCAAATTTTTCCTGTAACACAATTATGTAGTTAAAAATTACCTTCCTTTAATATTCACATATATTGAGAAAATTAGTTCTTTTTTGAAATAACTTTGGCTTAGAAGCAAAACTCTATCAGAATTCTAAAAGTAGGTCGATCCATATTAAGGACATTCTCTATTTCCTTCTTTTTAAAAATCATTTTATTGGGAGCTCTTACACTTCTTATCCTAATCCATACATAGATCCATTGTGTCTAGCACATTTGTACATTTGTTGCCATCATCAGATCATTTCTCCCCTCTCCCCCACTCATGAACCCTTGATAATTTTATTTATTTTCATTATAAATGCATCTCTTGGTGTCTTTTTTCATTACTTGACATTAATGTCAAATAAAAGTATTATTGCCTAAAGTGAAAAAATTTTTAAATATATTCTTCAAAATTTTCTTGTAATTGTCCTTCCATTGGTACTTCAAAATCAGAAAATTAATATGTAATGTGATACTCCTAAACAAACTTAAATCACAATGCTACTTTTTTGTTTTGATCACTGAAGAATTGGCAAGCGATCTTTTTGTTCATGAACATTTTGATAGCACAGAAGTACTTTGCAAACTTCTCCTATGCAGCCAATGAACATTGGCAAGTAATACACAAACAAGATAATTAAAATCACTGCATTTTCTTTCAAAAGTTGCTTACGCTGCAGTGACTCAGTGTTTTTATATGGATGTATATATATACAATAAATTCTTAAAACTTTATGGATAATGCTTATTACAGATATTAGTTCACAAAACTGAGCCAAATATTCTCAATGCCTAATACAATGTAATAAAGCAGTATGAGAAATATCATGCTTTACTGGCAAATTCCAATCCATCTGAATTTGCAGCCTACAAAGACACTAGCACAGGGGAAAGGTAAATAGCATCATCTGATACTAAGGGGAAAAAAATCACCATTAACCTAGAATTGCATCGATATAACCAGCTGTAAGGACCATGCAAATGTGCTTTGCAGATTTCTTGTTTTCACGGAGTGTAGCTACCTGGTAACTCCAGTTATCAGTTCACTGCTCAGTTTAAATCAAGGCCACAGTTCCAATGGGAAACTTCCAACCAACAACAGGGCACAATAGTGCCAGACCAGGACCATCCCTGTGAGATATGGAGAACTCTTCACATGGACACCTTTGATTTAAAGGTACTACGGGCCTGGGTGGACCAAGAAAATAGTTACATTCAGAACTGCAATCAAATAGTCCTCCTACTCATTCATCCCTAATTTCCCTTATACAAGGTGTCAACTCTACACTGGTCTGAATAGTATCCCATTTCTTTTTGCTCATTAATTTTAACCTCCATAGGCATTTCTTACAATGAGTCTCTTCTACAACTAATTTCATTTGCATATCTACTTCTCAGATGAAACTAACAAATCAATTTAAATATCATTTAAAAATTGGAATAAAGAGAAAGCTCATGAGGAAAGTGAAATGGAGGGGGGGGGCTGTGTCTAATCTGATGGTTTGCAACTTGACCTACAATGGAAATCTGGAGGAATTGAAAGAGAGCATCTTGCTCAATAAATCTCTGGCTACTAGAATGGACCAGGTCAGCAGAACACCACGGCACTGGGCATGCTCCATGGGACATACAGAAATAGTTCAATTCTTGCTCTAACTTGGAGTGTCAGTGAATGATAAAGATGATGTCGGTTGGTCTCCTGTTCATATTTCTGCTTCTGTTAGCCAGGATGAGATTGTCAAGGGCCATCTGCACTCCCTTGCATTACGCAGCTTCCAAAAACAGGCATGAGATTGCTGTCATGCAAATATGGTGAAGGAAGCTGATGGTGCCTGGCTATCAAAAGATATAACGTCTGGGTTCTTAAAAGTTTGAAGATAAACAAGTGGACATCTAGCTGAGAAGCAACAAAGTCCACATGGAAGAACCACACCAGCCTGTGTGATCATGAAGTGTAGAAGGGATGAGGTATCAGAGGCATCAAAGACCCAAAACAAAAAAAATCATATCATTGTAAATGAGGGGGAGTGTGGAGTGGAGACCCAAAGCCCATCTGTAGACAATTGGACATCCCTTTACAGAAGTGTCATATGGAAGAGATGAGCCAGTCAGGGTGCAATATAGCACCACTGAAACATACAACTTTCCTCTAGTCTTTTAATGCTTCCTCCCTCTGACTATCATGATCCCAATTCTAACTTAAAAAATCATATCATTGTATGCCCACCTTCCCGATAAGACCGCTGAACCCAAATGTGTGCATAAACAAATGTGGTGAAGAAAGCTAATGGTGCCCGGCTATCAAAAGAGATAGTGTCTGGGGTCTTACAGGCTTGCAGGTAAACAAGCGGCCATCTAGCTCAGAAACAACAAAGCCCACATGAAAGAAGCACACCAGCCTGTGTGACCAGGAAGTGTCGAAGGGATCAGGTATCACACATCAAAGAACAAAAAATCAAATCATTGTGAATGAGGGGGAGTGCAGATTGGGGACCCAAAGCCCATCCACTTACAGAAGGGTTGTTGGGGAGAAGATGAGCCAGTCAGGGTGCAGTGTAGCAACAATGAAACATACACAGTGGCTGCAATAGGATAACACAGGACTATGTAGTATTTCATTCTGTTGTACACAGGGTCTCTATGCATCAGAAATGACTTTACGGCACTTAAAAAAAAAGCAACAAATTTTAACAGCTTCAACTTTCTCCCACAAAGTAGCTGGTTGGCTTAAATCTTGCAATTAGCAGTCCAACACTTAGCCTCCTACAACAAAAGGGTGGTTTAACATCATCTAGACCCTGGTTTAATTCTACCAATCTAGAAGCAACTTACAAATGTATACCTTAGGCTCAATCACACTTTTGAACTGCAAACTGAAATATTCTGAACTCTCAATTATATTTTACCGGGAAAAGCTAAGAAGTCATAGATGGAAGCATAACAAATACAAGATTCTACAATACAGGGCTGTCTTAAGGAAAAAGAATAGCCACATGAAAAGAGCATGACTCCTTACTATGGTTTTATTTGAAATACATGCTGACTAAGGGAGGGGGTGTTAAAGTGGCTCTGAATGGACCCAAACTGTGAGCCTGTCCCAAGGGACACAACACATCACTGATGCATGTTCCAATTCATAACAGTAAGAACTAAGAAACTGAAATTTTAAGGCAGAATTCAAGTCACATGAGTCATCTAAATTACACACTTCCAATGATTAAAATAAAAAGGAGGCTCACTGTTACCATGAAGGCTCAGGACTTATCAAGGACATCAATTATCAAGCTCAGGGTATCAGAAAATTTAAGTCCTGTTTTAAGTATGGTAAGGGCTTAATATCTTGTGTGCCTTAAGACTAGCAAGCAAACAAACACATTCTATCACAGGACTAGAAATGAAATCATTCGTCACTCTAAAACCGACTAGGGTCTCATGGAAGGTAAAACCAGCCGTGGAATTTGGAGTCAAAGAGCTTCATTCATATTCCGGTTTTTCCATTTCCAAGCATCAAGAATCCCCACACTTTCAAGTTTTCACATGTAGTTTAAAGAACAAAATTATATAGAATATTTTAATTATCTTTTAATATTTAACAATACCCCATAAAGATAATTATTGTTATTAATACATAAAATAAACAATTGTTATTAAATATAAATATAATGAATAAATAATTTAAAATATTGGAACTAAAATATGGAACAGCAACTGAAAGGATTTAAAGATTTGTCAGGTTATTAACAAAGTATGGCCCAATAAGTCTCTAAGAATTACAAATAAATGGGTCAACAAGAAAAAAAAACTATTACATATCAACACTAAAGGTAGGGAAAGAAATAGAAAAATTCTACCAACTTCTTCAGTATGAAACTGATCAAACATACAATGGAGATGGTGATTGGAATGCAGAATATGGAACTATGAGGAAGGTACAATAGTTGAAGAATATGTCCATGGTGATAGAAACAAAACTAGAAATCACATAAAAGAATTTTTTAAGACTAATGTCTTTCGCATTGCAAATACCTTTTTTCAACAAAATAAGCAGTGATTATTCTGGTGAACATAGCCTGATAGAATACACAGAAATTAAATTGATTATATTCCCATATGGGATGGGAAAGCTTGACATCATCAGCCAAAACAAGGCCAGAAGCCAACTGTGTAACAAACCATAAATTGCTCATATGTAATTTCAGGTTGAAGTTGAAAAAAATTAAAATACATTTCAGAAAGCCAAAATATAACCTTGAGCTTATTACTCCACCTTAATTCAGAGACCATCACAAGAACAGATTTAATACTTTGAACACTGATGATTGAAGACTAAAGTTGTGTGATGACATCAAGAACAGCGTGCGTGTTGTTTGTGCTAGGTGCCATCAAGCAGGTTCCAACGCATAGTGCTCTAGTACACAAAGACTGACACACTGCTGTGCCCTCCTCACAGTTGTTATGTTTGAGTCCATTGTTGCAGCCACTGTCAATCCATTTTGTCAAGGGTCTTCCTCTTTTTTACTGCCCTTCTACTTTATCAAGTATGATTCCATTTTCCAGGGAAAATGGTCTCTCCTGATAAGATGTCTAAATTACATGAGACTAAGTCCTGCCACCCTCATCTCTAAGAAGCATTCTCACTGTGCTTCTCTTCCATGGCAGATTTGTTTGTTCTTTTGGGAGTCTATGGTACTTTCAGTATTCTTCACCAACATCACAGTTCAAATTCATTGATTTTTCTTCTCTCTTCTTATTCCATGTCCAACTTTCACCTGCATGCATGCATATGAGGCAACTGAAAATACCATGGCTTGGCCACCTACAACTTAGTCCTCAAAGTAACATCCTTTCTTTTTAACACTTTAAAAGAGGTCTTTTCAAGAAAGTATATAGTGCAAAGAAAACAGTATCTAAAAGGACAATGGGGCATGGGGGGTGGGGTGCGGAGGCGGGAAGCAAGGGGAAGACGTCATAAATAATAAAGTAGGGAAGTAGTACCTGACAACAAAGATGTGGAAACAATCAGAGAAACCCAGAACAAGAAAATAACCAGCAGTAGAAACCGCTATCAGTCAGCACTGTCTGTAGACTAGAGTCCTTTGCGATTGCTGTAGACTCATGATACTGCTATCTTAGACAGACACCAGGGAAAGCGCTTTAAAATTAGAACCACAATTGAATAGTATCAGCTAGAGCTCAGTCTAAACAACATTCCTGATAGTTGCTATATTTTTGTACAACAAAGAGCTGAAAGTTCAAAGAAGCGATACTTTCACATGATTATCATGCATGCTTTTATGCACTGTTAAAAGACAAGAAAATTTGTACATAATTATCATATGCCATATAATTTAACAACATAATTATGACATCTGGAGAAGCCATATATTTGTCCCATAAAATATTTTGCAGCTATTATTTTAAGTAGGAAAAGATAATTTTACAAATTCAACAGGGCAGTATCCCTTCAAACCACATAGGAGTTCAGGAGAAAAACAGCCTTCAAAGGACAGTGTTGCTTTGTCAAAATAATCAAGAGAATACTCAAATTTTGGGCCTAGCATTTGAAATGATAAAATTCATCATCACAGAAACAATTCCTTAAAGATTTATTTCATTGACCTCATCCCGTACTTCTGGAAAAATTCAGAAATACCTACCAGACTGGAATATACTGTATGGTACTGGAGAAAGGCAAAATGTGGATGAAGCCTTAATGTTGGAGATTATTCATATGTTTAACAGACCTGTGAAGGGTTGTGATTACCTGGAGCAGGGCTCCAATTTATGTCAGCACTATGTGGGTCGGTCTCCCCTGCCCCTAGGGTTTTACATGTGTAACATGTACCCATTATATATGATTTTTAAAAGAAGGAGAAGCTAATTGCTTTTTAAAACTAGAAAGTAAAAATTAGAACCAGGAGTGTCCAACATAGTTGCAAAGTCATGTGTTTTCTTTCTCTCTAAAGGAAGGGAAAACAGTTGCATTATCTGCTTAATGGCCCACCAGGAACTCAGAGGATATTACTTTCTAATAAGGTATAGATAGTAGGAGATAAAGCCATCACAACAAATATATTTGTTGATAGTTATTACGTTTGAAATGAATGAATGAATGAATGAGGTCTTATGCAGATTTATGCAATGCAATTCATTGATTTCCTGCCTTCCATGAGCATTGAATGTGGATCCAAGCAAAATGAAATCCTTGTTAACTTCAATCTTTTCTTCATTTATCATGATGTTACCTATTGGTCTAGTTGAGGGGATTTGAGTTTTGTTTACATTGAGTGGTAATCCACACTGAAGGCTGCAATCCTTGACATTCATCAAAAAGTGCTTCAAATCATCCTCATTTTCAGCAAGCAAGGTTATGTTATCTGCATTCTGTAGGTTGTTAATAAGACTTTCTCTGATCCTGTTCTTTATTCTTATACAATATAGCATCCCAGATAGCCAAAATCAAGGCTCCAGGAAATGATAGTGTGTCAACTGAAATGTTTCAATAAGCTACTGAAGCACATGAGGCACTCACTAATCTATGACTATAAATTTAAAGTGTCAGGGAAGATATCCAAATTTGTTCCAATTCCAAAGAAAGGTGTCTCAAAGAATTTTCAGATTATAGAACAGTATTTTTTGAGGAAGATCATTAAATAAAAGTTGCATCAGTATACAATGACAGGAACTTGGCCAAAATTCGAACTTGATTATGGCTATACAGTTTAGACTTCTTTCAGTATCATCGGGTCTTGATCATATGCTTTATTTTGAAAGGGTTAAATTTCTGTTAGTTATTTTTTGACATAGTAACTCTGTGTGTTCCTATCTTCTTTTAATGCTTCCTGTATTGTCTAATATTTTGCCTATAGAATCTTTTACTCTTGCAACTCTAAGTTTATATATTTTTTTCCAGTTCTTTCAGCTTGGTATATACTGACATTTCCTTCCTCTTTGGTTTTCTAACTCCAGGTCTTTGCATGTCTCATTAAAATACTTTGTCTCTGAAAACAACAGAAAAATGGGTGAGGGGAGACAGCAGACAGTGTAAGATATGAAAATAATAATAATTTATAATTTGTCAAGGGTCCATGAGGGTGCAAGAGTGAGAGAGGGATGGAAAAATGAGGAGCTGATGCCAAGGGCTCAAGTAGAAAGAAAAGGTTTTGAAAAGGATGGTGGTAATTGATGTACAAATGTGCTTGACACTAAGGATGTATGGATTGTTATAGGAGCTGTAAAAGCCCCAATAAAATGATTTATTACAATTTTTTGAAGACACACAACTTTGCCTCTCAAGCTGCCCTTGATTGTGGTAAGAGTTGTTGGAGTCCCTAATAAAATGTAAAAGAAGAAAAGAGAAAAAAAAATGATTAGGGCAAAGACTGTACAGATGTGCTTTATACAATTGATGTATGTATATGTATGAACTGTGTAAAGAATTGTATCAGCCCCAATAAATTGTTAAAAAAAAAAAAAAAAAAAAACATCTATTCAGTAGTAGAAGGGAACATATCTCTTCAAATACAATGTGTTGAATGGCTCTTTTTAAAAGCTCCATTTAGAATGCCATCTGGTCCCAATATGCTTCATAAAACAAGGAGAGGACGATGAGGTTTGGCAGACGTATCATCCCTTCCCAGAGTGAAGGAATATTTGCCATAATACAGCTAATGGACAGCAAAGTGGTGCACAGCAAGTGGGACCCAGTCCATTAGGCGATGCCACCAAAATATAAATGGAGACATGATTGGTAGCATATCAAGTACTAGACTTGTTTATCATCATCTGCATTCAGACAACATCCCAAGAAAAAAAAAAAAAAAAGAAATGTTCTGTTCAGTTCTCTTCATCTGTTCTTCACACATCTATAGTTTACTCAATAATTTCTTCAGGTCAAGAATATAGTTGTTGTTAGATGCCATCTAACCTATAGAGACCCTATATACAACGGAGCAGAACACTGCAAGGTCCTGCGCCATCTCACAATCTTTACTATGCCTGAGCCCACTGATGCAGCCACTAGGTCAATATATCTCGTCGAGGGCTGTCTACTTTCCACCACATGTCCACTTTCCCAAACATGATATCCTTCTCTAGAACTGGTTGCTTCTCACAATATGTCCAAAGCATGTAAGACAAAATTTAGCCATCCTTGCATCTAGGGAGCGCTCTGACCTTATTTCTTCCAATACAGAAAGATCTGTCCTTTTAGCAGTCCCTGGTCCTTTCAATATTCTTCTCCGGCACCACAATACAAATGCATTGATTCTTCTATGGCTTTCCTATTCAGTGTCCAGCTTTCACATGCATATGATGCAATGGAGAATGCCATGGACAGGGGCAGGCACACCTTAGTCCTCAAAGAAACATCCTTGCTCTTGAATACAGCAAAGACACCTTGTGCAGTAGATTGACCTATTGCAATATATCTTTTTATGTTACAGTATAACAGTTACTTAGAAAATATTCTTAAGGGATCTTCCAATATTCTTTAGCTTAAAGGATTGAAAACCATAGGTTTGGCCTTCTATGAAAAAGGGGAACGCACTCCCTTTAAGTACTCCTTCGTTCTTGACTGTTAGGAAGAGGCAGTAAAGCTTGAGAAGAAACTGCCAAGCAGTTGTTTGCTTTTCTCACGCAGTTTCTTATTCTAGAGAGGCAATAATTATGGGGCAAAGCTACCGGTAGTCACAGACCAGAGGTGTACATTTTCACATAAATAAAGATCCTATGAAATAAATCTCAAGCGCCAAAACATGATTCTAGCCCAGCAACTCATCAAAACGACTGTTTGCCTTAAGCAAAGGAAAATAAGAAGTAAATTCTTGAGTGGCATAAATAAAGCAGAAATTCATTGGAACTGGCCCAAATGCAGTGGCCAAGAGATTCAGGAAGAAAACAAAGAAACAAAGTATCAAGTTACAGACATCTGTAATTTTGTCTTTTTCTCACCACACTCAGGCCACTGAATAGTTGAAGAAAGAATACAAGTCTTAAGAGAAATTGTTCATATGAGTCTGCTCACCAGAAAGATTCAAACAATGGAATTGTGATTGTGGTTTGCCAAAGATGTAGGAAAGAAACAATCATAATAACATGGGCAAGATTATACAAACAATAAAGGCAAGATCAAAAAATTACTGTGACAGCTTAGGTTGGAATAGATGGTATTCCAACAAAGGGCAAAATGATAAATGCTAAAAGAAAAACAGGTACTAGTAGATTTAGCTGACAATATTTCCAAATGGACTACTTCATCGTTCTCTCTTTTAGAAAAGTATTTTGCTATGTGCGGGGACTTCAAAAACTGTATAGAAAAAAGGAATTAAAATATAATGAAATTTATCTATGAACTTTTTAAGTGCCCCCATTATATTTTTTCTTACAGAAAAGAATAATTCAGTAGACACTCCTAAGATATAAAATTTTCAACGTATTTCATTATTGAGTGATATTTTTTGGCTGCTGCCATCCCTGAGAAAGAGTTTGAACTGAAAATTCGCACTGTTAAGGAAGATGTACTTAATGGATTCATGTATCTAAATAACTTAAAATTTCATAAAACCTACTGATTTTTAGTGTTCCAGTAACCTCAGGTGTGTTTAAATCAATGCAAAATAAAAACAGATACACAGAGGCCCCAACTTACAACTTCTACTTCAGTGACTCTGTCCGATTTCTGTTCTAACAAAAGTTGAATACCTCTTTTATTATCATAACCTTTTATTAATCTTATCATTACAATTTTGTAAATCTGATCTTTATTTTCCTTTGTTGTTAGAACATTATATTTAAAACTTCAAATATACTACCAGTAAATTATGCACTGTATCACTGTATGCAGTATATATTACTAATAATAAGATAAAAATAACAACAAAGGACTGTCTTAAGTAGTTTGTCATAACTTGAATATGGTGTAAGTTTGGTACTATCTGAACTTAATCTATTCTTTAATTTATTCTCATGCTGTACTCATTTTAATAAGTTTTCCAAGTTAGATAATTTAGCCCTTCTAATACCTTATATTCAGTGGTAATTACATAATTTCATGTCAACCTGAAGATATATAAAAGCATAGGGGTGGAGTTTATCCTGTCAGTCATGTCGCAGCCTTATGACATCCCTTGGAAGTGAGACTGAGATATATAGCTCTCTGGAGGCCAGCCTTTCTTTTTTCTCTCTCTGCCTTCACCTTCTTGCTTGCTAACCAGTAAATCACCAAAGCCCTGAGATATTATCAGCACCATTGGACTCACACATATCTGCACCCACCAGCCTGTGGTATTCCTGCATTCTGCATCATTGTATGTGACCGCATGGACTGTGGTAGTTACATAATCTGGTGTAAATTTGAGGATTCAGAGTGAAGGGGTGGAGTCTAGCCGGTCAAGCAGATCAGAGCCAATGAGGCCTCTGTGTGGGCATAGCCTTCTCATGAGGATTCTGGGAACTCCTCTTTTCCTTGTTGGAGGCGGGAGACACACACTCTCTCTCAGCTGACTTCCTAGGACACAGTGCAGTTGACAAGGCACATGGAATTACACTAGTGCCCTGTGCTGAAGGAACCACATGGAGAGCCCTGACAACACTGAGATCCTTTCAATGCTACTAACTTCCCACCCAATGGCCTGTGATCTTCCTGCATTCAGCATCATTGCATGCTTTTCTGTGAGTCTGAAGAGAAATTTATAGATTGGTATCAGATATATGTGCTAATATCAGACTTAAGGACATGATCTGGACTGGGCTGGGAGGTTTTCTTAATATTCAATTGCTCTTATGTATAAAACTCTTTCTTATACACATATACGTGTTTATAAATTTGTTTCTCTAGTCTATCCAAACTAACACACAAACTTATGGACTTGAGCTGGACTGAGCTGAGATGTTTTCTTGATATATACCTATATACTCAAGTATAAACCAACCCGAATATAAGCCAAGACACCTAATTTTACCACAAAAACTGCATTAAAAATGTCCTGAAAATCTCAGCTTATACAAAAGTACATATGGTAATTACTTCTTGATATAAAGCTCACTTCTATACATATATTAGTGTCACTGGATTTGTTTCTCTAGTCAACCCAGCCTAACACACATTCCATATTACATACTCTACCTTATGTATCATGATGTCCAAACCAATATTTTCTGGTAAATAATCTTCACTGTATTCATATATTAGAAATAAATGTGCAAGTCCTGCTTTTTTTTCTTTCAAATAAGTAAGCCCTGAAGCTACAAGTCAAGGATAAAAAATCAGTATTCCCAAGTAATTTGAGTTCCTATTTATACTACCTTTGCTGTCACCAGTCAATTCCAACTCCTGGTGACCTTGCAAGACAGACTAAATATGCTCTTTTAGATTTCTAAGACAAAGTCTTTACGGGGGCAAAGAAATGAGGCTCTCTCCCATGGAGTGTCTAGTGGGTTGGAACTGCTGACCTTATAGTTAGCAGCCCAAAGTTGAACCCACTCTGCCACTAGGGCTCACTATGTTTAAAGAATGGGCCCAGTTTAAAATGTCATATCTCAAGCCAAGTAAGATTTTGAAAATATGCTAGCCCAGGGTCAATGCAGCAAAATTAAGGAGAGTAGAGGCTGGGGGAGTCAAGAATATCACATTACCATTAAATGCTTGCAGTGAACTAAGTAACTATTATTTCTATTTCTAAACTGCAAGCTTCACGAAGGTAGAGACGAGGGCTTATGTAGTCACAAATAAAGCAGTGAACAGTCAGGGTGGATGATGGAACTATGCGTGCACATTTTGAAATCCTGTTGTATACGCCACAGAATTTTAAAGTAACAAGGCTATTAGCCAAGAGTTCTATACTATGTCAGTTACATTTCAGTGGTCACAGGAACAAATTATTCTCAAACATTTTTAAAGGGTTCAGGAAGTATACCATTCACCTATAATCCCTGAAATTTTTGTTTAAAAAATGGAAGCCAACTATTTGAAAAAGTGAATAAGAATAAAAAGCCATAAACACGGAGAAACCACAGGGAAAAAACTACTAGCAGTGAACAAGAAACTGAATTAAGTTTACAATTGTCTACTTAAAATAGCTTATAAAACCAAATGTAATTGTTGTAATCCTTCAAGGTATGTCATACAATGTAACAATAATAATGTAATGACTATAAAGTTGAATGAAAACAACACCTTAGTACAAACTGTCGGTTAGACAGTACTATACCTGGTGCTTAATTTTGTTTTTATTTTCACACAAAGGAGAAAGAAAAACAACAAAAGAACATTACAAAAAAAGATAAGTAAATACAGGCACATGCTAGAAAATAAATTAAAATGAAATCAATAAGCATGTTTTAATATCAGCAGAAACCACCAACCACTCCATGGGAGTAAAATGGGGTTTTTTAAACCCATAAAAAGTTACAGTTTCAGAAATCCACAAAAATTACCTTGTCCTATAGAGTCACTGTGAGTCAGAATTAACTTTGAGGCAGTGAGTTTGGTTTTTGAGTTTATAAGCACTTTATTAATTTTGTCTTCCTGCTGTCTTTATAAAAATAAAATAAAAGCCTATACCATCAAGTCACTTAGGACTCCTAGTGACCATAGGAAGGGCTGCTGAAACTGAAATCATTACAGAAGCAGATAGTCTCATGCTTCTTCTACAGAACGGCTTGCAGGATTGAACCGCTGACATCGTGGTTAGTGGTCCAATTCTTACCCAGCAGAGCCACTAGGGCTCCTTCTGTCCATTGGTATACTTTATTTGAACTGTCCATGACAGATGCACGCTTGATGGTTTACACATCTATCAGCTACTTAATTCATATATTTATTGCAAGGCAGGTGGCTACAATAATAAACAAGCTAGGAATCGTTCCTGCTCTCAGATAACATGTTCTAGCTAGTAAGCAAGCATAAAATAAAATATAAGCAAACAGAACTGGTCAAATATTAAATAGAACAGCATAGATGTAGCCAATAGAATGCAAGCATAGTGCAATGTTAGAACATATGTATGCTATTTATTAACTTATTTTATCAAAGCAGTGAAGCTACATATATGAATATCAGCATGAGTGATAAAGATACATTTTATAAAATTGAATAACATTCTAGATTTTCTAAAATCCTTATAAATAAATATGTATCTTGCTAATATAGGGTGGGCCCCTTTATCATGTTTAGTGGTTGAATACCAGAAATCTTTCCATTAAAATTAGAAGACTTGTTATTATCGAAGATGAACTTTACAATTATAACTCAAATATCAGCTAACCTTTTAAACTAAACTATATTTGATTGAGCCCATTCCCATGTATAATGAAATAGTGGACGTCCAAAAGTTAATCACTAGGAATTTGATTTGGAAATATGAGTGAAAGGGATAAAGGCTGATATTCTCTTACACACCTCTACATTGGAGTTGGTCGTCCCTATCTTTACCTTTAAAATTGGCAAATTATATTCATGTAAAAATAATTTTGAAATGTTAAATATAAGAATAAAGAAGAGTACTACTACCGGGATTCAAGTTCGCTCGCCAGTTTATTCTAAAAATGTTTAAACATGTCCATGGTGTTGGTGAGGAATATTGAAAATACTCTGGTCTGTTAGAAGAACAAGTAAATCTGTCTTGAAAAAGTACCATGAGAATGCTTCTTGGAAACTGAGGTGGCATGACTCCACCTCACACACTTTAACATGTCATCAAGAGAGAAGGCCCCGGGAAAGGACATCATACTTAGTAAAGCAGAAAAAAGGAACACTCTCAAAATGATGTTAAGACAGACAAGGCCAGATTTATTGATGAAATAGAGACCTGTAGAGCCCCTAAGACTAGGACACTTAGTCACCATTCAGGTCTGAAAATGATTTCATTCCCATGGCTCAATTTTCAGCCAAACAAAATAGACAGGTCTATAAGGGAAACAAAACCCAAGTGAATTACATACACCTCAGAACAATCAACCACTTGAGATGAAAATGGCAGCACATATCCAAGAACATGTATCCAAGGATGAGGAAAGGAGGAAGACATAGGAAACAGGAGAGGAAGCAACGTGAGTGATACTTCATTGTGGAGAGTGTACTCAGTGAGATGAAACAAAGTATCCATGGATCACTGAATGTATAGCTGATGATCTGCCCTGCAAACTTTTACCCAGTTCACAATGAAAAGTTAAACAACTTTTAAAAAGAGCTGTCTATATGGATCAATTTAACGACAATTCAAAAGAGTAGATAAGAGCTTAGGGCAAAGTAAATGTAATGTTAATGGGAAATGAACCACTCAGAGTTCGAGCAGGAGGAAAATATTTTAAAAGAGATTGCCCCAGGGAATGCTGAAAGTGGACTTTGGGGCCAGGGCGTGGTACCCCAACAGAATAGACTGGAAAACACTCCTAAAGGCCAACAAATGATCCTTGAACTAACCACAAGCTTTTCTTTCTTGATGTGCTTTGTTTTGTTCTTTGTCAGTGGTTTGTTGTTTTGCTGTATACTGTTCCTTTGTTTTCCTCTGTCTTGTTTTTGTGCATGTTATTATGTCCACAGGTCTGTCTAAATAAGATAGGCTAGATGAACTATTTGGAGGAAAAACAACAGGACTGACAGTTCCAGGTGGACTTGGGATAGGTGCCCGGCTATCAAAAGAGATAGTGTCTGGGGTCTTAAAGGCTTGAAGGTGAACAAGCGGCCATCTCACTCAGAAGCAACAAAGCCCACATGGAAGAAGCACACCACCCTGTGCGATCACGAGATGTTGAAGGGATCAGATATAAGGCATCATCAAAAAAAAATCTTACCATAGTGAATGAAGGGGGAAATGCAGAGTGAGACCCAAAGCCCATTTGTCAGCCACTGGAGATCCCCTCACAGAGGGATTTAGAAGAGGAGATGAGTCAGTCAGGGTGCGATGTAGCACCAATGAAGAATACAGCTTTCCTCCAGTTCCTAAATGCTTCTTCCCCCCCCCACCCCCACTACCATGATGTGAATTCTACCTTGCAAGTCTGGATAGAGCAGAGGTTGTACACTGGTGCATATAGGAGCTGGAGGCACAGGGAATCCAGGGTGGATGATACCTTCAGGACCAGGGTTTGAGTGGCGATACTGGGAGGGTAGAGAGTGAGTGGGTTGGAAAGAGGGAACCGATTACAAGGATCTACATGTGACCTCCTCCCTGGGGGACGTTCAACAGAAAAGCGGGTGAAGGGAGACGCCAGATAGGGCAAGATATGACAAAATAATAATTTATAAATCATCAAGGGCTCATGAGGGAGGGGGAAGCAGGGAGGGAGGAGAAAAAGAGGACTTAATGCAAATGGCTTAAGTGGAGAGCAAATGCTTTGAAATCGATTAGGGCAAAGAATGTACAGATGTGCTTTACACAATTGATATATGTATGAATTGTGATAAGAGTTCTATGAGTCCCTAATAAATTGTTAATAAATAAATAAATACCAAAAAAGTGATTGTGGTAGCAAATGTATAATACTGCTTGATGTGACTGAACTATGGATTGATACCCTGTCTGTAAGAGCTTCTAACAAAATGGTTTTGAGGGGGGAAGAATCGAAGGATGAAAATGGTTATCATGAGACTGGAACTCATGCATTTCTGGCGGGCTTGCAAATACGTACAACAACTGTGGAAAGTGATCTGGTGAACCTAAAACAACTGGGCATAGAAATACCATATGACCCACCTCTGCTGGGCATAGACCCCAAAGAAGTAAGAGGGAGAAGACAAACAGACATAGGCTCTCCCGTGTTCATTGCAGCACAGGTCATAATAGCAAAAAGCTGGAAACAGCCCAGATGCCCAAGCGTAGAAGAATGGATAAAGAGAATCTGGTACACACACACAATTGAATACTTTTGATACCTTAAAAAAACAGCAATGAAACCACATAACATGGAGGGACCTGGAAACTATTGTGCTGAGTAAAGTCAGTCAATGACAAAAAGATATTGTAGGAGTCGAACACCAAGATGAAGGCAGGCCACTGCTCCCATGGCAAGTATTTGTCCAATGCAGTTCTCTAGCAACAAAGTAGAAAGCCTTCCTAGCATTCATGAAATATATATTTCCTCAGCTGGAGTCAGTTGTTCAAGATGTGGGGAGTGGGAGAAGATTATTCCGTTTCTGCCATACAAAACTATGCTAAAGTTACCCCAATCCAACAGACACTCCTATCAGAGTGATGAGAAATGATTGCTGGATATTCAAGTCAGGACTGGGGAAAGAGGGCATGTATGTCTCCGAGAAGGCAAACACTTCTCTATTCATAGGAAAACAGAGAGGAGTAATAATCCAAAGTGTGTGTGGGGGGGGGGGTTAACAATACTTAAGAATACTTAAGTATAATTCAACAGGAGACTATATCTGGTACAAAAATCCTAATTGGACACTTTGACCTAGTTTCTATGTAGCCCTTGGTGGCCCAGTCCATGTGCTATAGACTATTGGGACTTTGGACTCTGTTCTTTCAAGACACACAACTTCCATAGGCCACAGTAGAAAGACTTTATGTGGAAACTCGATTAACTGAAGAGGGCTCTACCCCAAACTTGATGGTAGCCATTGGACTTAAGGCTGAAATTCTCTAGCATGAGAATCAGAGAACTACTAGCACAAGGGCAAAGAAGTGGTGGACGTTTGTTAGAATTTCTTGCCTTAAGGGTGCCTATAAGTGGTGACCTGAAACTACCATATATTTACTATTTTAATCCCCCCTTCCTTCATTATGACATGGATCATCTGGTAGGTTTAGTTCTACTGCTCTGCATGAATATTATTAAGATTTCCCTATCACCAACCCCCGTTGTTTATATAAATAGTTTCTAGTCATTTAAGAGTTTAATCTGTACAAGCCAACAACTTTTATATTGTGGTTCATAGCTCACCTAGACTTGTCTGATTTCCTTTTCTCAACAGAGTCTTAAATTCCATATCAGTGGTTAAATTAACTGGGCTGCTAATCTAAAGGGAAGAAGTTTTAAACCAAGCCAGGTCTGCAGGGGGAAGGATGAGGCTTTCTACTGCTGTGAAAATATTCCTGGCTCAGAGACTCACAAGGGCAATTTTACCCTGCCCTACAGATTTGCTGAGGCGGCACTGATTTAATGTCAGTGGAAGTGAACCCCAGGGGGATGATTGATAATGTTCTCCAACATAAAATGAAAATGTCTCTAAGGTGAGCTAGAGGCACATATAAACCATAGATGCATGAATGAATTTTTGGCTTGCACTTAATTCCAGTTCTGATCTAAGAACAATTAGTACTTATGGCAGACCCCTGTTTGCTGCTTGGTCTCGTGAAGAGATAAGTGCTATTGCAAAGTGTGGTGAAGAAACTAGATGGAGCCCAGCTATCAGAAAGACTAGCATCTTGGGTCTTCAAGGTTTGTTTTCAAATAAGCAGCCATGTAAGTGAGGCATCAAGTAAAGCTACCTGGAAGATGCACACCAGCCTGTATGATTCAAGGGTTGTAAATAATATAATCCAATCTGAAGGAAAGAATAGCATCAGAGCCTAAATTGTGGACACCTTGTTTTCAGAATTCTATGGATGACAGTAGAAGCCCAAAATCCATTTTCAGGGGCCACACATGGATTAAGCCTCTGGTAAAGCCCTCTGATCATAGTTGAGGGCTGTGTATAGCCCTGTTATCAGACAGAGATTATTGTAAAGTTATTTATGGCTGGCATAGTTATGTCAAAATGTAGTATTTTATCATTTGATCTCCCTTTGACTCAGTTTAAAGCTGTTCTCTTTAAAAACAAAACAGTGAAGAGGAAATACACATGGATTAAGCCTCTGGTGAATGCGCTCTGACCATGGATTAGGGATGTGAACAGTCTTGCTAACATGGAAGAATGCATTGGTAAGTGAATTGCTGCAGATCCAGTTAGGTTTAAATGTAGCACTCTATCATTTAAATCCCTCATGATCCATTTAAATTTGTTCTAGTTTTTAATATTTTCTGCTTTCTTTAGATTGAGGTATTTATGTTTACTCTATTATTCTTGTTAGCCTTTGGTTCCTCGTTTTTAATGTTTTTCTGTGTATGAAATACAGAATAGGTAAATCTATAGAGATAGCAACCAGAGTGATGGTTCCCCGGGAACCTGGGGGAAATGGAGAGCTAATAATAAGGAATCCAAGAATGAAGAAAGTGTTCTAAATCTGATTGTGGTGATGATTATGTAATTGTACAATTCTTCCTGATGTGAATAAACTACAGAATTTTATGATCTGTGAGTTATGTGCCAATAAAACTGTTGGGAAAGAATGGTTATACTACTCAAAGAATATAATTAATGTCACTAAATGGTATATCTAAAAATTAGCATTTTTATGTATATTCTCAACAACAAAATAAATAAAACTATATAGAAATAATATCCTGTAGCTGAAACCAAGAACTACTGTTGCTGTCAGTTACTAGTATTACTATAAACCAGACACCTTTCCACTACCTACACATCACAAACAAAGGCCTCAGCGAGGACTTGTTCTTTCACTTTTCAAAGACAATCCAGCAATAGTGACAGGATATTGCTTTTATACCTGTATTAATTATCCAGACAAGAAATACAATGGTTTTAGGAGATTTAAGAGGGAAGTTTAACTACTCACAGCACATCTTATGTTGCTGCCTTCAAGCAGCCCCCCTCTCCGTGCCCCCCTTCCAGTGTACGGCAATGAGGACAGATGTCAGCTACATGTGCAGAGGAGGTTTGAAACAAAGGAGAGGAGTGCTGGACTTTGTTAACTATGAACTCAGATAGGGACTGCTGGCACATCTGCTCCTCTCCCCCTGGAGAGAAAGCAAACAAAAACTCTCTAGGGTTATGAAAATCTAGGATGGTACCTAGATTCTCATAACCCTAGACTTATACATAAATGACTTTTGAATTTTACTCTCCAAAGAATGTAAACAATGTAAACATTCAGGGAGCACATTAGGTGGCTATTAAATGAAAGATCTATGACTTTCACAAACTCCAAGGTACTTGGAGTTTGAATACAACTAAATGTGCCTTCAATAAAAGCCCTGGCCATCTACTTCCAAAGATCACAGAAACGAAAATCCTGTCGAGCACAGTTTTCAACTCCAACATACAAGGCCATCATAAATCGCACACTGCAGCATGAGGTGACTGGAGGCAGAAAGTTTGGATTTGGTTTATAAGACCGTTTAAGGAGGTCTTTATAACATGTCTGGAGCCCTTTAAACTATAAAAGCCATCGCTCAAGAACATCTATATACTCAATCATTTGAAAACACTGGGATTAATTAAACTACAACTCCTCACACATTTATGAGACATTTTCACATATCTGTTATTTTATCACTTAACAAAATAAACATTGTATGTTTTCATTGTAATGTACTGCCAAATATGATGTAAAGTCTGAATGTGACATTCTTTCCTAAATATTTGAACTGTCTTAACATTTAATAAATGTTTCCCAATTACTGAGACTCCCATCTACCTCATATAAATATCTTATAATTTCACACCACCCTATATCACAAACCAAAAACCAAATTCACTGCCACCAAGTCAATTCCAACTCATGGCAACCCCATAGAACAGGAGAGAACTGCCCACTGTAGGTTTCTAAGACTGCAATGCTTTATAGAAGTAGAAAGTCTCATCTTTCTCCCTCAGAGCTGGTGGTTTCTAACTGATGACCATGTGGTTAGCAGGCCAAAGCATAACCACTACATCCAGGGTCCTCAAACTCACTGCCATCAAGTCAATTCTGACTCACAGAGACCCTAAAGGACAAGATAGAACTGCCCCTGTGTTTCCTAGGCTATGACTTTTTTTTTTTTTTTAGCATTTAACTGGGGACTTGTACAGCTCTTATCACAATCAATCCATCCATTCACTGCGTCAAGCACGCTGGTACATATGTTGCCATCATCATCCTAGACTATAACGCAAAGGGAATAGAATGATTCCTCTTTCTCCCGAGCTGGTAAATTCAAACTGTTGTCCTTGCAGTTAGCAGCCCAACACATAATCTATTATGCCACCAGGGCTCTTGTTACATTTATTAAATATATAAAGTATAGAAGGTTAATATAAAAATGTGTAAAAAGGAAAACAAATATTATTATTAAAAATTAGGATAATAATGCAAACATTGGTGAGGAAAACTTTAAACAATACAGAAACGAGGCCATGAAGAAATCGTCTAAAATATCTAGCTATATGGAATATTTAAATTTTTCTACTGAACAAAATAAACCATATTTAAAACCAAAGGGCATATGATAGGTGGGATAAAATATTTCAAATGCATGAATGCTTTTAACAGAGACAGTTAATATAACTTATTTGAAAAGGGGGTTACAAATGATAATTTTTTCCAAAAAAACCTTTGTTCCTCTCTCCAAAAAAAATTTGACAAAAATAAGTAACTATAACAATTCATAGAAAGAAAAATACAACAGCTAATAAACCTACAAAGGAGTTTAGAAACATAAGTGAAAATTAAACCAGTGAGATACTGCTTGTAAATCAAATTAGCAAATACTAAAAAGAACCAAAGTATCCCATGCTTAAGTGAAGGAAACTGGCACTCTCATGTATTCCTGATGGAGATGTGAACTGGAACATATTTGAAAAGAAATCTAGAAATAACTCTGACCAGTGCAGTGAAAAGTGGACTAATGTACATGTAGTTAAAAGTTAGCATTTTATCATTTATCGTCCCTTTTAAGTAATTTTTAATTTGTTTTAGTTTTTATTATTTTCTGTTTTTATTTTATTTCATGCTTCTCTTTTGTTATTATTTTTTTATCATTTTACTGGGGCCTTACAGCTCTTATAACAATCCACACATTAATTGTATCAATTGCAGTTGCCCATCATCATTTTCAAAGTATTTTCTTTCTACTTACACCTTTGGCATCAGCTCCTCTTTCTTCCCGCCATTTTCCCTCTATTTCCTTGTTGTTGTTGCTTTTTAATTTTGATTTTAATATGAAATCCAGACTATTCTGGAGAAATCTAGAGAGATAGCAACTGGATTAATGGTTTCTTAGGGTTAGGGCAGAGGAGGTTGGAGGAAATAGGGAGCTAACAATGAGTTCAAGAAAGAAGAAAAAAGTATTTTAAAATTGACCATGGTGATAATTGGAAAAACACATTTTAGTATTTAATATGTTTAAACCACTGAGTGCTTGATATATGAATTATGTCCATAAATATTTAAAATTTTATGTAAAAAGGTTTTTAATGTGTACATTATTTTTGACCTTGTAATCTAAGTACACTGGTACAGATAGAAAAGGCATTGATTTTTATCATTGTCTGTACTGCAAAAAAACATATACACAAAAGTCAGTATCTGTGTATGACAGATGTCTGTCAAGGAAAGAAAGGTCAAATATTTTCCCTAGAATAAGTGACAGAGAATGGCAAGACTGCACCTTGTCAAAGGCAAAAAGGCTTGTCAAACCTGGAAAAAAAAAACAAGGCAAATCAATCAAATTCTGGCTCTCATCGGTTTTATTGTATTAGATAGTCCATAAATTTTTGCTAGAGAAATCATTCATGCCTGTATACACTATGGTCGAGTCATACTGTGGAGTAATATAAAGAAGAAGTTAGACTTAAATTGGAAGAATATCCTTATGAGAGAAAAATTGAAAATATAACAAATATATAATGTCATCCTGTTTCTTTCTGTCAAAAGAGGTAAAGCAAAAATACTATCACTGTGCAAATATCTTGGTGTATTATGTAAGCGGCTACAAACAGTTTGTAGAAAATGGAATTTAAAGATAATGGACTTTTTCATGAACTTTGAAGCCTTCTCATATGTCCTCTTATCCCTTATTCAATATGTTTTAAATACAAATGCATTCTGAATTTTATTATACTTCTTAATGCAATTCAATGATTTTAACTATGGAATGTTTTTTATATTTCCACAAAACATAGTATTCATCCAAGAAACATTATCCTTTTATGAAGTTATTAAATTTGTTTGTCAGATTACTATTTAGAAGTGTAGCTGTATTCATAAAATAGATTTGTTTGTTTATATTTACATGTAGTCAACTTTTGGTATTTTTTTATCCTATCCTAGTAGTGCAATGAATAAGTGAATAATGAATAATTTGTTAACTGGAAAATGAGTGATTCAAACTCACCAGCAGCTTCACAGAAGAAAAAGCTTGGTAATCTGATCCTGTAACGATTCCACAGCAAACAAAACACATTGCTGTTGAATGAAGTCTGACTCAGAGTCACCATTTAGGGGAGAGTGGAACTGCCCTAACCACATTGCTAACCACAATGTCAGAAGTTCGAAACCACCAATGGCTATGCAGAAGAAAGGCAAGGTTTTCTACTGCCACAACGTGTTACCATCTCATATGAGACCCAGGATTGATGAATTTATAGGGATATCAAGTAGAATAAGGATTTCAGAGGAGGGGGAGTGCAGCAGTGGAGGAGCAATAAAACGGAGATGATGTCGAGGAGGGGAACAAGGAGAAGAACATTTCGAAACTGTGTTAGCAAATGTACAGTACTTCTTGAAGTGACTGAACTATGGAATGATATGATATATGTATTAATTTCCAATTAATAATAAAAAATTGTTAAAGAGTTCCCATCTCAGAAACTCACAGGCGCAATCCTATGCTGACCTATAGGGTTGCTATGAAACAGATCACAGAAACAACTCAATAGCAGTAAGTTGAAGTTCTTTTTACAGGTGCAGATCTCCATGTCTTTTCTCTCATTGAGTGGCTGGTGGTTTGAAGCATCATCTGCAGCGAGCAACCAAACACTCAAACCTTGACACACCAGGACACATTCAAAAAGATGAAAGCTTTAGAGACTGTGGAACAGATATACTCTGTCCTATAAAGTCACTGTGAATCAGAATTGACCAGAAGGCACAAAATACAATCAGCACCAATACATTCTTCAAAAGGAAGAAGGAGCTTTTCCCCTATTCCCTGGATTAGTAATGCTGGATTAATCTCTTATCTTTAATAATTCATATTATTTGTGTGATTACATCAAAAGCAAGATGATTCTTTCTAGTCCTCCAAAATTTATAGTGTTAGAAACTCACAGGGGCTGTCCTACACAGGCCCATAAAATGGCTACATGTCGACATCATCCCAATCCAGCAAGTTAGATGTGATCACAGATGAACCCTTCATTGAATTTCCATACCTAGATTAATGGTAATACAAATAACTTAACATTGATTTTTAAAATTATATTACTTATGATGAAAGGTGATTTTATTTAATGTTCATAACAATAGTTAATATATAAGAAAACACAGGAAAAAATGAGGAGAAATCAAAAAGTAGTGCCATGAGGGTTTCAGTTCATAAATGCATGGATATATTCTAAAAATGTTTAAAAATATGAAGTACAGTGATGTGTAATATGGTTCTTCTAACCATAGCCTTTGTTACTCTCATCACATGACTTTCCTGATGTGCTTGGGTAAGAAAAGTTGGGAGAAAGTACTGGTAGGGTTCAATGAATGACTGTAAACAAAATTGCCATCCTGCTGGGTATAAAATGAACCAATGCAGTGGCAGAAAAGGGGTGGATCTAACTAACAGGAAGAGAAAAGAGTGGAAAATATCCTTCGAACTCTGTGATCCAGAAGACAGTTGTGATACCAGAAGAGTGGCAGAGCAGCATCAGCACAACCAGGAGCAGAGCATGAAACAGAGTGGACCTTTTATTGTTGGTGGAACAATTTAGAGAGGGATATCAATAAGGTTGTACAACACAAATAGTATCATATACATGTAGAAGGTGTTGAATTAGAGAAAGTGTTGTTATATATACATTTCCACAGTTGAAAAACAAATTACATGAATAACAATAAGCACAAAGAAGAAGAAAATGTTCTAAAATTGGTGATAATGACTACACAACTCTTCTTGATATGACTGAATTGTTGAATTGTATCACATGTGGGCGAAGTGCCAATAAAACTGTTAAAATTGTTCAAAGATAATGAATTTGGCAAAATAGTTTATAATATATAGCAGGCCCTACTAGTGCTGGTCAATAATTGCATCTGCTGAGAGCAGCCAAGCAATTATGGGGAGATTAGGGTGGAGTACAACACCCTTACTCAGGTTACAGCCCTAATGTAATTGGAAAGAAGTGTCCTCAGGGAGTGTGGCCTACTATCTAAATTGGCAGTGTGAGGGCGCTATCTCACTTCTTCCTAGAACTAGTTTCTGTATCTGGCTCATTGACCTCCAGTTCTCTGGACTTGAGCCAACAGTCTGCCATGTTGCCTGTCAAGCCTTGGAGCCATCAGCAGCCTGCCATCTGATCTGCTGACATTGGAATAATGGACCTTTGTAGGCACAGATCTGACCAGCAGGCCTTAAATTCATCCATGTGCATCCACTAACCTGTTTCTGCTTCATCTATATGCTTTCTGCATCATCAGCCCCAAGAGTCACAAAAAGTCAAGGAAAAGCCTCCAGCTTAACATGGACTTGAACAGAACTGGATTTACCAACATCTTAATTGTATGAGCCATTTTCTTAATGCGTGCGTGGGCGCGTGGGTGTGTGTGTGTGTCACTGGTTTTTTGCTTCTCTAAAGAACTCAGCCTCACACAGCATTACAATTGTTTCATTCCTCAAGTAAATCTGAAGTCTACATATGGTTACTTACTTATGAGAAGGGAGAAAGCATACACACAGAGACAAATATTTTTATATAAACAAAGTAAAACTCAAGTATGTAATACTGATTTCTCTTTCTTTTCTGAAACTTCCTCTCACATATTTGGAGCAAAATTTTTACAGTATTTTGAAAACAAAAGGATTCACTATATTAACACATTGTGGACTGATCCTGAGTTTACTCATATTTCACGCACTATCTGTTACGGACTGATTACGAGATAACTCGTGATTTCTACACACTGTCTTCAGATGCCATCTGCTTGGACATATTTTAACTACTTCATCTATTTAAGTGTTTACATCAGTAGTGAATGTATCAAACTCAGTTGTCTTCATGTTCTCCTTGTTTATATAGCATTTTAGTGCATTTTGGTTAAATCACATAGTTACTATTTGTTTGAATTGTTTTGCAAGGAGTTGTGCACTTATCGTGATCAAACCTCAGTGAAATGTGAAACATCACCTAAATCGCTCAGGTGGTCTCCCATTACACAAAAAGACATGAAGAAATTCTTAGCCCTAATTCTTCCATTTTTCAAAGTAATATGGATTGTGTTGATTATTTTTATAAAAAGTTTATAATTTCATAAAGATTATAGTTCATAAAAATAATAATGTTCTGCATACATTGCACAATATTGTTTCATAATGTGGGATGCTTTGTATTAAAAAACTGAGTTATAAATAAATATAAAAAGTTGATGAGATGTAAACTCATTTATGGTTTCATTAAAAAAAAGCACTAACAGCTAAAAAAAACAGGCCACTTGGATAGGTTGGTAAAAAAATATCTGGTCTTCAATGTGTTAAAAATAAGAAGAGTTTTAAAATGTATGAAAAAAGAAAGGTGTGTTGGTATACATGTATTGAGGGATTGGTTAAAAAAATAAATAACTCAAAACTATGTTACTTATGGCTAGGGGAAACTAACCTAAGACATACAAGGATAAGTTAACAAGCATTGCTAGTAAGGTTCCAGTTCATACAAGAATGGGTTCATTCCAAGTCAAAATGTGTTTACACATCTCTGGCATCAGTAGACAGCTGCAGATAAGCTCTCTCAATATCTAACAAGACTAAGATAGCTGTGATATCTTCAGAAAGGGTCCAGTCATTACAGTGGCTTCCAAAGAAAGCTCATTAAAATCAAGACAAAGAGGTAAATGAAAGTAATGGTGATTATTTTGGAAGATACCAAAGGAAGAACATTGACAGATTTTCTTGAAGTACAAAGGCCATTACGGAAAAGTACACAGGTGAGTAAAAGTCCAAGAGAGTTTTGTCAAAGAATTTTCTTACTTAACAACGATAGTTACTCATGCTAAATGGTAAGAAGGGCTATCCTATAAGGATTCCTTACTTTATCCTTCCTAGAGCCCTGAAATTTCCCCTTCATGCTCTTCTTGTTCCCCAAACTCAAAGAACATTTAAAACAAACACTATTTAAGTCCCTCGAGGATGCTAAAAATTCCATTTTTAAATGGTATAAGTAGGAAGGTGCAGAATTATTGGTGGACTAACTGGAAAAGTGGGAATACTGACTTCAGGAAATAAGAAAAATATATCAAGAAACAACTTCAAATCTTGATAGTTTTGTTCAATTATGATTTTTCTAATTTCTCAGCAATACTTTTTCACTTACTGTCATAGTTAATATGGTTTGATTAGATAAAATCAGTTTCAGGAAGTCCTTTTTTAGTCAAACCAATGAAATCTTTATATTTAGTAATTTTAGCACACACACACACAAATATAGACTCATAATTCACTTAGAAATTCTATCAAGCATTCAGAAAAAAGTTGACACCAATTCTACTCAACCTATTACAAAATATGTTAAGATTATGGTAAACTCTAGAACTCATTTTATAAAGCAAGTATAACCTTGATACCAAAACAAAGCCATTGCCAGAATACAAAATCACAGACCAAAATTGCTTATGATCATAGAAGCAAAACTTCTCAAGAAAACCCTACTGATAGTATCCAATAAAATATCAATTAAAAAATAAGTGGGGTTCATACCAGGTATGCCAAGATGGTCCAATACTGGAAAATCAATGTAATCTGCCATGTAAATAAAACAAGGAAAAGAAATACATGATCAAACCAATTAATACAGCAAAGGCATTTGAAAAAATTCAACACCAAGTCCTGAAAAAAGCACTCAACAAAGTAGGGCTAGAAGGAAAATCCCTCGAAATAAAGACCACACACACAAAAACAACAGCCAACATCTCACTCAATGGGGAGAAAGAGAAAGCATTCCCCTTGTCAATGGGAACCATACCAGGATAACCTTCAGACTACTTTTACTCAATATCATGCTGAAAGTTTTAATTAGAGCTACTAGACAACAATCAAAGCTTCAGTATCGACAAAGAAGAACAAGAACTCTATTTTCAGATAGTATGATTCTACACATAGAAAATGCCAAAGATAAAAAGAATTGTCAGAAATAATTGGAAGATTAGGTAGCGTGGCAGAATATATCAACATACAAAAATCAATTGGATTCCTGTACACTAATGAAGAGAGCTCTGAAAGGGAAATTTTTAAAATACCATTTATAATAACCACACAGAAGATGAAATATTTAGGAATGAACCTAACCAGAGAAACAAGTTTTGCACAAAGAAAACTACAAAACACTACTATAAAAAACTAAGTAGACTTCCGGGAAGATGGCGACGGAGTGACACACACCAGAGGGACTCCGCAGAATCCAGCCCAGGAGAGTTGCTCAGAGTGAAATTCGACGCCACTGGATCGCAGGAGGTGCATCATAAAGATAAGTAGGCACAGATCCACGGGTTTTTGAGGGGCTGGGGGCTTTTGGCTTACCTCAGTGGAAGCCGGCTGGGGCTCGACCCTAGTCCAGTTGCCGGATCTGCCCAAGCCGGGACCATTTGGAGCCTGTAGCAGGGCTTGGTCTCAGCACAGCCACAGTTTTTCCCTATCTGCCTCAGGGCAGGAACAGGACTCTTGCAGCTCCACCGGCAGGGATCAGGGTTCATCTACATTGTTGCTTCTGTTTGCGTCTCTGCTTTATATTCCCACACAGCCTTGGAGGGCTGCGCAGGGGCTTTTTCAAGGCACAGCCGCAGCCGCGCCGCATGGTCTGAGCAGGGAATAAACCCAAACCCCCACAGCTTCATAGGCAGGGATCAAGCTTCAGCTACACGGCGGCGTCTGTTAACATCTCTGCTCTCTGTCCCCCCTCTCTGCTCTCTGGGGGCGGCTCAGCAGTTTTCTTGCGACCCTTCTTGGGGCTCAGCTGCGAACTACCTCTGGGGCTTGGGGCAGGGAGTAAGCCCTTGTAGATCCACAGGCCGGGAGTGGGACTCAGCTACATAGTTTCTTTTGCTTCCCTCGCTTCCCTGTACCCCTGCACAGTCTAGTCTCACTTTTTGATTTTTCTCACCCCCCTTGTTCCTGCCCTGCTCTCTCACACTCCATTGCGGACTTACGGGGCACTCCCATTGCCCTAGGGCATTTGCGCCTGGGTCACACCCAGCTAGGTGAGCTCCACCCTGCATAGATAGCCCAAGGCTAGGGTAAGGCCTGCTTGCTCTCCAGGGGATACTCCTCAGACTTCTCACCAGGGAGTTCCTGCCTGTGTACCTGGGGACATAAGGCAGCTCAGCCAACACTTATCAATATTCAAACCAATAGCGGGAACTTCAGCCCAGCCTCTGCAACACTGGTGCAGGCAGTTGATCTGCCATCTGGGGCACTCCCCTAATAGGGAAGCCACAGGAAGATAAAGTGGTAGGTTAATCCCATAGCAAAATCAGCTGTAGGCAGATCGAAGAAGAATTCCTATAAGTCTTCCAGAGAGAGACTAGAAAATGGCACCTGGTCCCTCAAAAACAACTCAACGCAAACAGCCATCACCCCCAATGACCTCAACGAAAAAACAGGAGAAACAAAAGGCAAAGGAAGAAGATGTCCTGAACATAACAACATACATAGAAGAAGCAGACATTGAGATGCCATACAAAGAAGCTCTCAGAATGGTGCTTGGAGCGATGCAGAATATGAGGGAAACACTACAGAAAAAGGATGAAATGATAGAGGATATAAAAGACACATACCAAAGGAAAATACAGGAGCTTGAGGAGCAGGTAACGAAACACAATAGCAGAATCATGTTCCTTGAGAATCGATTGGAGGAATCAGAGAACCGCATCAGTGGCGTGGAGGACAGCCAAGCAGACTTAAATAAACGTGAACAAAAATCTAATAAGAGCATCAGAGAAGCCGAAGAAAACCTAAGAGCTATGTCTGATGCTATGAAGCGGAACAACATTAGAATTATTGGCCTACCGGAGGAAGACACAACAAAGAAGTCATCTGCAACAATAGCGAGAGAATTCTTGGAGGAAAACTTCCCCAGCCTAATGAATGAAAACCAAGCAACCATCCAGGAGGCTGAAAGAACACCAGCACGACGGGACCCCAAGAAGAAATCACCAAGGCACATAATAGTTAAACTTTCAAACTTTGAGGAAAAGGAGAAAATCATGAGAGCAGCTAGGGAAAAGCAAGCAATCACATATAAAGGTTCCCACATAAGGATATGCTCAGACCTATCAGCAGAAACTATGAAAAAAAGGAGAGAGTGGAGTAACATATTCCAAAAATTGAAAGAAAACAACACAAATCCAAGAATACTCTACCCAGCCAAATTATCGATCAAGATCGATGGAGAAGTAAAAGTCTTCCCAGACAAGGAAAAACTCAAAAAATACGTTACAACAAACCCAGCATTACAAAAGATCCTCGCCGACTCAGTATGGGCAGAAGAACAACACTCACCAAGCACAAATAAGACACCAGCACATAGAACAACTTCACCCAGAGCACAACAAAGAGAAAACAGACCCCAAGATAGCAATGACTTAAGGATGGAAAGAAGTCAAGAATGATACACACACAAAACACACACTAATGAGAAAGGAAAGTAGGAAAACTCCCAACACAAAAAGTATAAAATGGCATCACAGAGTCCGCACATGGAGATAATAACCCTGAATATCAATGGCCTGAACTCAGGCATTAAAAGACTGAGACTTGCAGAATGGCTTAGAAAACACAACCCATCAATTTGCTGCCTACAGGAGACACACCTCAAGGCTACAGACAAAAATAGGCTGAGAATCAAAGGCTGGAGAAGGACCTACCAAGCAAACAGCAACACAAAAAAAGCAGGGGTTGCAATCCTTATCTCGGAGAAAATTGACCTCAAAGTGCAAACCATAAAAAGAGATAAAGAGGGACACTATATAATGCTCAAGGGAATGATAGACAATGAACCACTAAGCATTGTAAACATATATTCCCCGAATGAGAGACCAGCTCAATACATGAACCAAACACTCCAAAAGATTAAGAAAGAAATCACAGACTCGACAATTATAGTGGGTGACTTCAACACACCACTCACTGAGAAAGATAGATCACAGGGAAAGAAACTCAACAAGGAGACTAGAGAGCTAAACTCCACAATTAGACAATTTGACCTAATAGATATTTACAGAGCTTTTCATCCAAATACAAAAAATTTCACATTCTTTTCAAGTCCTCATGGCACATATTCGAAGATAGACCACATGCTGGGGCATAAGGCAAATCTACATAAATTTAAGCACATTGAAATAATACAGACCTCTCTCTCTGACCACTGTGCCATAAGACTGGAAATCAACAAAAGGAAGACAAAGAAAATAAGAGCAAATAATTGGAGGATGAATAACTCTCTACTGCAAAAGGAGTGCATACTGGTGCAGATCCGAGACGAAATCAGGAAATTTCTCGAAACCAACGAAAATGAGCACACGACGTACCAAAACTTATGGGACACAGCAAAGGCAGTCATCAGAGGAAGGTTCATAGCAATACAAGCACACCTGAGAAAGGAAGAGAGACTCATGACGGATACGCTGACACAAAATTTACAAAAACTAGAGCTGAGTCAGCAGGACAACCCTACTAATAGCAAAAGAAAAGAAATTATAAAAATCAGGGCTGAGATTCAGGAGAGGGAAAATAAAAAAACTTTGGAAAAAATTAATATCGCTAAAAGTTGGTTCTTTGAAAAGATAAACAGGATCGATAGACCATTGGCAAACCTAACCAAAGAAAGGAGGGAACAAATCTCAATAGCAAGAATAAGGGATGAAAGAGGGGTCATTACAACAGACCCTAATGAAATCAAAAGGATAGTTACACAATACTATGAAGGACTGTACTCCAATGAATTCAACAATTTGGAAGACATGGACAAATTCCTGGAAAAACAATCCCTCCCTAGACTATCCTCAGTGGACATCAAAAATCTCAACAGACCCATCGCAATAGAAGAAATAGAAAAGGTTATCAAGGGATTACCAACAAAAAAATCCCCTGGACCAGATGGATACACTGGAGAATTCTACCAAGCATTCAGGGAAGAACTAATACCAATCCTACACAAACTTTTCCAAAACATAGAAAAAGATGGCAAACTCCCAAACTCCTTCTATGAAGCTAGTATAACTCTGATACCCAAACCGGGCAAGGATCCCACAAGAATCGAGAACTACAGACCGATATCCCTAATGAACATTGATGCAAAAATCCTTAACAAAATACTAGCCAACAGAATACAAAAGTATATAAAACAAATAATTCACCATGACCAAGTGGGATTCATACCAGGGATGCAGGGATGGTTCAACATACGAAAGACCATTAGTATTATTCGTCACATTGACATGAAAAAGTATAAGAATCACATGATAATATCAATAGACGCAGAAAAAGCATTCGACAACATCCAACACCAATTCCTGTTTAAGACACTAGCGAAGATAGGAATGGAAGGAAAGTTCCTCAAGACAATACAAGCTATATATGAAAAACCAACAGCCAAAGTGGTAGTCAATGGAGAAAAGACTAACACAATCCCACTGAAAAAGGGAACCAGACAAGGATGACCCTTGTCTCCACTCCTATTTAATATCGTGCTGGAGGTTTTAGCTAACAGCATAAGGCAAAGAAGTGACATCAAAGGTATTCGTCTGGGGAAGGAAGAGGTGAAACTATCGTTATTTGCAGATGATATGATTTTATATATGGAAAATCCCAAAAGTTCCACAAGGGGAGTACTGGAAGCAATAGAGGAGTTTGGCAGAGTGGCAGGATACAAGATCAATAAACAGAAGTCCATCGGACTGTTATACACATCAGATAAGACCACAGAAGAAGAGATCAAAAAGGTGGTACCCTTCACAATAGCCAAACACAAACTGAAATATCTAGGGATACACTTGACTGAAAAAACAAAAGATCTATATAGGGAAAACTATAGAACACTATTACAAGAAACCAAGAGCGACCTCAACAAATGGAAGAATATTCCGTGCTCTTGGATTGGGAGACTTAATATAGTTAAGATGTCAGTTCTGCCAAAGGCACTATATAAGTTTAATGCTATCCCGATACAATTACCATCATCTTTCTTCAAAGAAATGGAAAAACTGATTACCAACTTCATATGGAGAGGGAAGAAGCCCAGAATTAGCAGAGAACTCCTCAAGAAGAAGGACACCGTGGGAGGGCTTGCTTTACCTGACTTTGGCACATACTATACAGCCACAGTTCTCAAAACTGCATGGTATTGGTACAATGACAGATACTCAGACCAATGGAAAAGAACTGAAAACCCAGAAATAAAAGCATCAGCATACACACAGCTGATCTTTGACAAGGGCCCCAAAAAGATCAAATGGGAAGCAGATGCCCTCTTTAACAAGTGGTGCTGGAAAAAATGGATATCAACATGCAGAAAAATGAAGCAAGACCCTTATCTCACTCCATGCACAAGAATAAACTCAAGGTGGATCACAGACCTTGAAGTTAAACCCCAAACTATTAGGGCCATCAATGAGGGAATTGGGACCAACTTGAGAACTTTGGCGCAGGGAATACACAGGCTATCAGAAATAGGGAAGGACACAAACACAGAGGAGGCACAAATCGACAAATGGGATATACTGAAGATAAAACACTTGTGTACATCTAAAGAATTCACCAAGAGAGTAATAAGAGAGTCCACAGACTGGGAAAACATCTTTAGCAATGACACATCAGACAAAGGCCTTATTACTAAAATCTACAGTACTCTGCTAGCTTCCAAAAAGAAAAAAACCAATAGCCCACTTGAAAGGTGGGCAAAGGACTTAAACAGAAGTTTCACAGGGGCAGAAATCCGAATGGCCAACAAACATATGAGAAAATGTTCCCGATCTTTAGCCATAAGAGAAATGCAAATTAAAACAACAATGAGGTACCACCTGACACCCTCAAAGGTAGCCCAATTCAAAAAATCAGAAAGCAACAAGTGTTGGAGGGGCTGTGGGGAGACAGGAACTCCCATCCACTGCTGGTGGGACTGTAAGTACGTACAGCCACTATGGAAATCAATCTGGCGATACCTAAAACAGATGGAAATAGAGTTACCATATGACCCAGCAATCCCCCTACTGGGCATATACCCAGAAGAGGCAAGAAACAAACCAAGACCAGACATCTGTGCTCCAATGTTCATTGCGGCACAGTTCACAATTGCAAGGAGTTGGAAGCAACCCAAATTTCCATCAACTGACGATTGGATTAAAAAACTGTGGTATATACATACAATGGAATACTACGCATCACTAAAGAGCAGTGATGAACATATGAGGCACATAGCGGCATGGGAAGAACTGGAGGAAATCATGCTAAGCGAGGTAAGTCAGGCACAAAAGGACAAGTACAACATGAGTCCGCTGAGGTAAGAATTAAAAAAAAATTTTTTTTTTAAAAAACAAAAGTGGCATAGGGAAAAAAGCTACTGTATACAAACATTTTAGGGGTGAAGACGGGGTAGTATGGAAGAGACCAGACCAAAACCAGGGATGTACATGGTAGACAATGGTGGAGGAGGTGGGGAAAGGAAAACAAAAGGATGAATACAAGGAAGAAAAGGGTAGTGGGGTCATAGGGCATTAATCCACCCAAGAGGAGGGTATTGTTTATATCTCCACAGGGAAAGTGGGAACAGACTTCAACCCAGTGTCGCAAGGTGTGAACGCAACATCCCGGTGTGGAGGAGGGAACCGGTGGAGAGGTCTGGGAGGCTGGCCCCAGCACCATAAATTAAGTGGATTCCTGCCCCTCCCCCGAAAAGAATTTTTTCCAAAGGACGACATTGACTCTGCAGCTCTGGGAGATGGACATATTTGATCAGAGCACACGGGAGCAGATGAAGGGGCAGGAGGAGAGAGTGGAGCACAGCCTGGCCCACCAGGCCGTGATGATGATGTTCCTGAGTAGAGCAGCCAGTCCACAGAGAGAACAACATGGCTGGCCCCACTATGAGACATGATGCCCCTCAGTGACTAAGGGCGATACAGGGGACAGCACCGGAGACACAGTGTGGGAATTGCACCTGACCTGATCCCACCACACCGAGGCAAATCACTGGGGGAGTGCAGCGGAACAGCAAGGGAATGGAGTGGCAAGGTCCCCAGGGAATGCTGAAAGTGGACTTCAGGGCCAGGGCGTGGTGCCCCAACAGACTGGACTGGAAAAAGCTCCTAAGGGCCAGCAAACGATCCCTGAACTAACTACAAGCTTTTCTCTTGTGAACTGTTTTATTCTGTTCTTTGTCAGTGGTTTGTTTTTGTTGTTTTGTTGTCTGGTTGTATACTGTTGCTTTGTTTTCCTCTGTCTAGTTTTCATGCATGTTAGTGACTCCACAAGTCTGTCTGAATAGGACAGGCTGGATGAACTATCTGGAGGAAAAACAACGGGACCGACAGTTTTGGGGGGACTTGGGGTGGGGGGGTAGGGGGGGGTAAGGAAGTGGTGTTAACAAACCCAGGGACAAGGGAAAAACATGGGACCCCAAATGGTAGAGAAGTGGGAGTGGCAGGCCTGGTGGGAAATGATCAAGGGTAAGGTTGCTTAGAGAAGAGGTATACTCTAGCCCAGGTGGCGATGAAGCATGGTAGTAGGGCAGGAGGAAAGTCAAGGGAGATGGAGGAAAGAGCTAGGAGTCAAAGGGCATTCATGGAGGTCTAGACAAAGACATGTACATGCAAATATATATAGGAGGATGGGGAAATAGATCTATGTGTCTATATTTATAGGTCAAGTATTAAGGTGGCAGAAGGACCTTGGGCCTCTACTCAAACACTCCCTCAATGCATGAATACCTTCTTTTATTAAATTGGAACTCTATGATGCTCACTCTCCCGACACAACGGCTGGAGCCAAAGTGTGTGAACAAGTAAATGTGGTGAAGAAAGCTGATGGTGCCCGGCTATCAAAAGAGATAGTGACTGGGGTCTTAAAGGCTTGAAGATAAACAAGCGGCCATCTAGCTCAGAAGCAACAAAGTCCACATGGAAGAACACACCAGCCTGAGTGAGCGAGTGGTCCCAAAGGGATCAGTTACCAGGCATCAAAGAACAAAAAATCATATCATTGACTGCACACCTCCATGATAGGATCGCTGAAGACAAATGGGTGCATAAGCAAATGTGGTGAAGAAAGCTGATGGTGCCCGGCTATCAAAAGAGATAGTGTCTGGGGTCTTAAAGGCTTGAAGGTGAACAAGCGGCCATCTAGCTCAGAAGCAAATAAGCCCACATGGAAGAAGCACACCGGCCAGTGCGATCACGAGGTGCCCAAGGGACCAGGTATAAGGCATCATGCAAAAAAAAAAAAGATGTAAGTGTGTGTATGTATGTGTATATATGTGTATATGTATATATGTATGTATATATATGTATATATATATATCATATTAAATGAAGGGGGAAGTGCAGAGTGGAGACCCAAGGCCCAAGTGTCGACCAATGGAGATCCCCTCATAGAGGGGTTTAGGAGAGGAGATGGGTTAATTAGGGTGTGAGGTAGTATCGATGAAGAACACAGCTTTCCCCCGGATCCTGGATGCTTCCTCCCCCCAACTACCATGATCTGAATTCTACCTTGCAGGGCTGGATAGGACAGAGGCTGTACACTGGTGCATACGAGGGTTGGAGGTACAGGGAATCCAGGGTGGATGATACCTTCAGGACCAAGGGTGTGAGGGACAATGCTGGGAGAGTGGAGGGTGAGTGGATTGGAAAGGGGGAACTGATTACAAGGATCCACATGTGACCTCTTCCCTGGGAGAGGGACAGCAGAGAAGGGGGGAAGGGAGACTCCGGATAGGGCAAGATATGACAAAACAACGATGTATAAATTACCAAGGGCATATGAGGGAGGGGGGAATGGGGAGGGAGGAGGGGGAAAAAAAGAGGACCTGATGCAAGGGGCTTAAGTGGAGAGCAAATGCCTTGAGAATGATTGGGGCAGGGAATGTATGGATGTGCTTTATACAATTGATGTACGTATATGTATGGATTGTGGTAAGAGTTGTATGAGTCCCTAATAAAATGTAAAAGAAGAAAAGAGAAAAAAATGATTAGGGCAAAGACTGTACAGATGTGCTTTATACAATTGATGTATGTATATATATGAACTGTGAAAAGAATTGTATGAGCCCCAATAAATTGTTAAAATTAAAAAAAAAAAAGAAAGCAAAAAAAAAACAAAAAAAAAAACTAAGTAACCTAGATAAACAGATGACTGTTCTACGTTCACAGATAAGGAGACAACATTTTGAAAATGTCAACACTACCCAAGGAACACTATAAATATAATGCCATTCTGATGTAAGTCCCAGTATCTTTCCTCCAAGATGTGGAAAAAATTGGCACCAACTTTATATAGAAGAGATCCAAGACAAACAAAACACTAGAAGAATAATAACAACAACAACAAAATGTGGGTAGGGTAAGCTATTAGAAGGTTTAATAAGTTGTTAACTACAAAAATAGTTATCTGAAATGTAATTAACACCTTTTCTGATTAAAAATTTCAGCAAAATAGGAGTAGGCAAGAAACACCTTAACATAATTATCAGCATACACAAAAAATCAACATTACTCTCAAAAGAGACTAAATGAATGCATTCCCCTTGAGAATGGGAACCAGACAAGATGTCCTTCATCACTAATCTTATTAAATACTTTACTGGAAGTTCTACACATAGAAATACAGCAGAAATGCACCCAAATTAGTCAATATAGATATTAGTAAAAATTTAGTAAAAATTAGTAAAAATAGATATATATAACTATTCCTTTTTGAAAATGATACAATCCTATGAACAAAAAGATCCAAGAGATTCTATAAGAAACCTACTAGAATTAATAGAATGTTTCAGGGTATAAGATCATTATACAAAAATCAGTCAAATTTCTCTACAGTAACAGAGAACTCTGAAATGGTTAACAATATGATTTATAATAACCAACAAAAATATGAAATATTTAAGAATAAACTTAACCGGGGTTGAATAATAAAAGACCTATACAAATAAACTGCAAAATACTATTGCATAAAACCAAAAGAAACGTACATAAATGAAAGAACATACCATACTCATGGATAGAAAAGTTAATGACCAAGTTTATATGAAAGAGATCCCAGATAAGCAAAGCAGTATTGAAGAAAAAAAAAAAGAACAAAGTAGATCCCTGTGATAATTAAAGTTTATTGTGCCAACCAGGCTGATAAACACATGTGGGATTAAATGAAGGCTGGAGAGATAAATGGCTTGGTGAGCCTCGTCTTTCTTGTTCTCTGGTCTCTTGTTCTCTGATGGTCAAGCCAGTGTTGCAGCTGCCCTAGCTACCATATATACTTGTGTATAAGCCAAGTTTTTCAGCACATTTTAATGCAGTTTTTGTGGTAAAATTGGGTGCCTTGGCTGATATTTGGGTCAACTTATAGTAGAGTATATATGGTAGTTCTTTGCCTCAGCTGACAAGGTTCACTTCCTGCGAGACATCCCTGAGGAAAAGCCACATGGACCTACGCTGATGCAGCCCTGGGTGCTGGAGAAGCCATGTGGAGACCCCTGCCAGTGCTGAGATGCTTACACGCTCACTAACTCAGCTTTCCTCCTGCATTCAGCATTATTGTGTGTGTTTTGTAAATTTGAGAGGACTTTGTGATGTCAGACATATGGGATAATGTCAGATTTATGGGCTTGGACTGGATGGTGTTGGGATGCTTTCTTAATATATACTTACCTTTTATATCAAACTCTCTTATATACATATGAGTTTCTATAGATTTGTTTCTCTAGTCTATCCAGACTAACACACTCCCCAACCTCAAACCTACTATACCACCAAGGCAACCAAAACAACATGGCACCAGTAAAAAAGACAAAAAGAACAATAGGACAGAAATCAGAATATCCATAAATAAATCCATTTACCATGAGCAGGTGATCTTTAATAAAGGGCAAAATTCATTAAATGGGGAAGAGATAATCTCTTTAATAAATAATGTTGGCAAAAATTGGATCTTCAATTGCAGAAATATGAAACAGAACCCATATCTTACCCTATACAAAAATTAACGCATGATGGATCAAAGACCTACATTTTATGTAACAGATAATTATAAGGATTATTTTTTAAAACACAGGCAAAATTGGGGCTCTAATTTGTAGCATAAGTATTATTTCGCAAGTGGCAAAATATGAGCTAGGTAACTGGTTGCTCCTAAAAAACAAACATTTATGTATATCATAAGATTTTCCCAAAAGAATAAAAAGAAAGCACACAGGCAGGAAATTTTTGGCAATGGCATACCAGACGAAGGATTACACTCTAAAATTAATAAAATACTTTAATATTTCAACCGCAAAAGGCACAAACAATCCAATTTTAAAATGAGTTAAGGGCAAAAAAGGGACACTTCAACAAAATAGATCTTCAAATGGTCAACTAATAGATGAATAGATGCATGTAGTAATTAGCAATTTGAGAGATGCAAAGCAAAAGAACAGTGAGATATTACCTCATCCCCACAACAATACCAATGTTAAAGCACACACACAGAGAAAACAAATGTTTCTGCAAGTACTTCGAGATACACATACAGTGTGGAGGAACTCATTCACTGTTGATGAGACTAAAAACAAACTGTGGAAAACAGTATGGCATTTCCTTAAAACATTAAAAACAGAATTACTGCATGATCCAGTAATCCCAGGACCAGTCATACATATTCTAGAGATATCAGATCTATAACATATATATATATATACAAACATTTTCAATATAGCATTACTCACTATAGCAAAAAAGAAGGAAACAACTTAATTGACCATCAACAGATGAGGGGATAAATAAACTATAATACATACTATGCAACTTTAAGAATACCTATTAATTCACAAAATTTTCTATGTATGGATTGTGATAAGAGTTGTATGAGCCCCTAATGAAATGTAAAAAAAAAATTCTCATAACATGGATGAATCTGGAGAAAACTATGCTCAGTGAAATAGATCTATTACAAAAGCACAAATATTGTATAAGAGCACTATTTTTAAAATTCGAGAAGATTTATGCATCTAAAGAAACATTCTTTGTTGGCTATTGGGGATGAGAGGGAAAGGAGGACAAATCACTGAATAGAGACAGTCAATATGGGTAAAGGGAAAGGCAATGCCATTAAGGACATCAGCCCAACACGCCTAAGGCAAAGGAGGATATTGGAAGGTATTTTAGAGTAAAAGGCAACAAGAGTAAGCAATATTACATACATACACTACAGTGAAATAACAGTAATAACAACTAATAATTTATGAGTGGACACACAGGTATATAGGTATCCAGGTGTAGTAGATGATTTTATGTCAACTAGATGTATGAAAGAATGGGAGTGGAATGCAATATCTAAATCAGATCACAACCTAACACTGTCTCCTGGAGGTATGGCTTTCTATACCACAGGGAACTGGGAACATCCTTCGCTTTCTACCCCTTTGCCCATCTGCTTGCTGGGACTCTACCACTGACCCTAAGAGCTGCTGGGGACCTCCTGCCATGTTTCCACAAACCTTGAATCCATGTGACTCTGCACCCACCGGCTTGTGATATTACTGCTTTCTGCATTATTTAGTGTGGTTATGTGAGTCTAAAGAGTTATCAACTAGTATTACTTATGGACTTGAGTTGAACTAGAAGGGATGTCTTCTTAATATATAATTAATTACTTCTTGATAGAAAACTCTCTAATACATAGATGAGTGTCACTGGATTTGTTTGAGATAGTTTGTTGTGCCAGCCTGGCCAATAAACACAAGTGGGATTAATTGAAGGGAGGAGACATAAGTGGCACAGTAAGCCTTGCCTTTCTTGTCTCTCGCTCTTTAATCATTGGGCCAGATTGCAGCTGCCTTGTTTGTTCTATGCTTCATTTTAAAGGGAACACTACCTGTGGGACGCCTAGCCTGTGGACTGTGTCACTGTAAGTTGAGGTCCCTTTAAGAACACACAAATGAAATTTACATCTCCGAAGGTGAGGACTGATAGTTGGTGATCTGGCTGACGGTTTTGTGACCTGCCTTGCTGTTTGCTGCCTGTGCTGGGAGAGCCTAGCTCTCTCTCTCTACAGAGGACTACCTGACAGACCTCAAGACCTGAAGGAATGCTAGTATCTCACAACTCTCTCACGGAGTGAGTCGCACTGAGCCATTTGTACTGCTTTATAATTTAATTGTTCATTTCTTTTATTATACATCAATCTATTTATAACTTAACTGTTCATTTCTTGTATTATATATGTTATAATTTAACTGTTCATTTCTTGTGTTATTTATCTATCTTTATAAATATATATATATATATATATATATATATATATATATATATATATATAATTATCAGCAACCTGGTTTTATCTCTCTAGAGAACACTGTCTAACACACTTCTTGATAGAAAACTCTCAAATACACACATGAGTGTCACTGGATTTGTTTCTCTAGAAAACGCAGTCTAATACAATAGGTAAGCTGAACAGTTGTGGAAGGGTGTATGGGAGTACAGCTACAAATATGTTTAGATGTGGATATTTCTTAAAAATGTATTTATTTGTGTTACAGGTATATATAGTTGAATACAGAAGGCAAAGCTTTTCAAGCTTCTAAGCACTTTGTAGGAATGAGTCAATAGGTTGAAGTATTAGACAGCCTCAGTGGCATGCCAGAGTCCATGATAGTGCTCTATATCCTACATTAGAGATTAGTTAATGGTGTCTTAAAAACTTACAACTTACTAACAACTAGATATAAGTCAAATTATTCAAATAAAAACTGTATCATTTTATAAAAAACAAATACGAACTAAAAAAATCATTGAAGTCTAGAGAACAAAAAAAAACTTACAGATTGCCATCTATGATTCAACTTCCTGTCCAGAGCAAAGAAGAGTAAAAAATGTTCCAGAAAGCAATTATATTAACTAATAGATCAAACAAATAATAGTCTCCTTTTGACTAAGGAGGGAAATAAACCAAGATGGTGGCAACTGACAGGAATAACTCGAATAGGAATCTAATAGGAATGACAATAGAAAGTCTTTTTAAAAATGGGAGAAAGATGTGGAGTACGATTCAAAATCCTAAAGAAGGTTACACTTACTTGTCTTATAGAGACTCATAAAGCCCCCCAATTATATGACAACCTCAAGCCTGAAACTAAGCCTATCCCGAGAAATCATCTTTCAGTCAGAAAATAGACAGGCCTATAAAGTGAATTATATTACTGGGAAGAACATGCTTCTCAAGATAATTAATCACACAAAGACCAAAAGGGCAGTATTTGCCTGAAAACAAAATTCAGATGACAGGAAGGAGACAGGAAGGATAGATGAACAGAAACGACGAACCCAGGGAATCATTGGGAAGAATGTATTACATTGAGGTGATTGCAACTTGTCATATAACAAAATACATTCAAATTATTGAATGGGATATTAATTTGCTCTATTAGCCTTTTACCAAAATAAAAATAAAATGTTGACTATTTAAAAATAAAAAAAGGAGTAGAAGTTCTCCAGAAATCAAGAGGCTACCCACAAGACTCGTAAATAAGATGAGGAAGAGGGGAAAAAACAGAATGTGTGTCTAGTCAGAAAGTGAATATTTCCCTGTAAAAATATCCTGACCAAAAGAAGAAAGTTGTAGAACAATTTCAAATTATAATTGATATGGTACCAGATTATCTGGAGTGATAAAAGCTGGAGGAATCCCTTTAAAATTATTGGTATGATAGTCTTTAAAACTTTGACGAGTTGATTTCTGGCAAGATGGCGACTGAATAACACATACCAGAAGGACTCCGCAGGAATCAGTGCAGGAGAGTCACTAAGGGGGAAATTTTACACTGCTGGATCACAGGAGGAGCATCACACAAGACAGAGAGGCACAGATCCACTAAGTTTTCAGGAGCTGGAGGACTTTGGCTTACCATAGTAGAGGCCAACCAGGGTTTAACCTTTGCCCCAACACTGTTTCGGCCAGAGCCAGGATCCTTTGGAGCCGGCCTAAGAGCTTTATCTCAACACAGTCAAGCTTGTTGCCCACTTGGGGCAGCGTTTAAACCCTTTCAGTCCCACAGTCAGGGATTGGGGCTTAGCTATACTGTAACTTTTGTTTCACTCTCTTCTCTCTGTAACCCCACAGTCTCAGCAGGCTCATTTTTTTTCTTTGTCTCTTTCCTTTTCCCTCACACACCACTGCCAACCTCCAAGTCACACCCCTTAGCCTAGAACATTAACACCTGCTGTCCACCCAACTTAGGGAACTCCAACCGCTGCAGATAAACACAAGGCTGGCAAAGCATGCCCAACTTCCTTCAAGGGAAATCCCACTTACCTTCCTCCAAGGGAAGTGCGACCCACCTTCCTCTAGGGGAAATCCCGCCTGCATGATTGGGTGAGATCCAACCTATCATCTGTCGTCCCATGTGACTGGGAGAACTTTCTCTCACCAGCCATAATGCCTCACACAGCCTAAGGCAGCTCGGCCAAAAATCTCCAACTCTCCACGCTGCTGTGGGAACCTCTGCCCAACCTCCACAGTGATCTAGCTGACCAAGGAAATTCCACCCACCATTTGCAGTGCTCTACACCCAAGCAGGCATACCCACCTCCCTTATGTGGAACTCCCACTGCAGCAGGCAGTCCTGCACGCCCTCTGTGGCGCTCCAAACTGCGGTAGTTCACAACATCACAGCTTCTTGTGAGATCATCCAGTGCAGAACCATCCTTTGTGGTCCACAGCCACCTAACCAGCATCCCCTGACATGTCCTCTAAATAACAGAATATTGGCTGACTAGGGAAATAGTGAAGCCACTGGAGGATAAAGCAGTAGGCCAATCCCATAGTGCAATTAGCTGCAGGCAATTCAAAGAAGCATTGTTACAAGTCTGCCAGAGAAAGCCCAGTGGTCTTCAAATGTCTGGAAAATGGAACCGGTCTCCACTAAAACAGTGCAACACAAACAGCAATCAGTGGCAATGACCGCATTGAAAAAAAAAAAAAAGCCAATGTCAGAAAATATCCTGAATCTAACGATGGGCATAGAGGAAACATACAGTGATCTGCTACAGAAATAAATTTTCAGAGTGCTGCTTAGAGTCATACAGGACATGAGGGAAACAATACCGAAAAGGAATGAAATGACAGAGGAGATAAATACCACACACCAAAGGGAAATACATGAGCTTAGGGACAAGAAAATAAAAACAAGTAGAAGACCAACCAACTGGAGGAGGCAGAGAACTGTACCAGTGATGTAGAAGACAGCCAAGCAGACTTCAAACATGAACAAAAGTATAATAAGATCATCAAAAAAAGAAGAAAACCTAGGAGTTATGTCTGATGCTATCAAGAGGAACAACATCAGAATAACTGTATTAGCGGAGAAAGACACAGCAAAGAAGTCAGCTGCAAATAGAGTGAAAATTCTTGGAGGAAAACTTCCTCAGCTGAAGGACTGAAAACCAGGCAACCATTCAAGAAGCTTAAAGAACACCAGCTAGATTGGATCCCCAGAAGAAGACACCAAGGCTTGTACTTGTTAAACTATCCAAATGTGAGGAAAAGAAGAAAATCAGGAGAGCGGGTAGAGAAAAACCAGCAGACACATATAAAGGTTCCCAAATAAGAATATGCTCAGACCTATCAGCAGACACTATGAAGAAGAAGAGAATGTTAAGTAGGATATTGAAAATTTTAAGGAAAATAACACAAACCCAAAATACTCTATCAATTCAAATTATCTACCAAGATAGAAGGAGAAATAAGGCTCTTCCAATACAAGGAAAAACTCAAAGAATACATTAAAAGAAACCCAGCACTACGAAATATCCTTCCCGACCCAGAATGAGCAGAAGAACAACACTAACTGAGCACAAGTAGGAGACTACAACATAAAACAATCCCACCCATAGGGCAACAAAAAGAAAACAACCCCCAAGATAGCACTGGCTTAAGTGGGGAAATAAATCAAGAATGAAACACACGCACGCATGCACAATACACCGATAAGGAAATAGGAACACAGCCAACATAAAAGTATAAGCTGATATGAGAGTCCACAGATGGCTGTAATAACCCTGAATATCAATGGACTTAACTCAGGCATTAAAAGACTGTGGCTATCAGACTGCCTTAGAAAACAAAACCCATCAATCTGCTGTCTACAGGAGCCACATCTCAAAAAGTAGGCTGAGAATCAAAGGCTGGAGAAAAACAAACCAAGCAAGCAGCATATCAATAAAAGCAGGAGTTGCGATCCTAATCGACCCCAAATTGACCCCAAAATGCAAACCATAAAAAGAGATAAGGAGGGACAATATATAAAGCTCAAGGAAACTAAAGAACAATAAACACTAAGCATTTTAAACATATATATTTCCCCCAAAAAAACCCACTGAATACATCAATCAAACACTCCAAAAGATGAAGAAAAAAATCACAGGCTCACCATTTATAATGGGTGACTTCAATACACCAATCTCTGAAAGTATAGATCACAGGGAAAGAAACTAAACAAGGAGGCTTGAGACCTAAACACTACAATTAAACAATTTGACCTGATAAGATATTTACAGAGCTCTTCACCTAAATATATATATATATATAATCACATTCTTTTCAAGTCCAAAAGGTACATATTCAAAGATAAAGAACATGCTGGGGCTTAAGTCAATACTGCTTAAATTTAAGCACACTGTTATCATAAGGAAACCTTTTTATGTACCATAAGGTTGGAAATCCACAAAAGGAAAATGAAGAAAACAAGGGCAAACAATTGGAGGATAAATAACTCTCTGTTGTCAAAGGAGTGTGTACTGGCCCACCCAGATCGGAGATGAAATTAGAAAATTTCTAGAAACCAATGAGAATGAGAATACGAAGTACCAAATCTTATGAGATACAGCAAAGGCAGTTATCAGAGAAAGTTTAATAGAAACACATGCACGCATGAAAAAGAAAGCGAGACTTTATGATTGATATGCTGGCACAAAATCTACAGCAACTAGAGCAGAGTCAACAGGACAATCCTACTAATAGCAAAAGAAAAGAAATAGTAAAAATCAGGGCTGAGATTCAGGGGAGAGAAAATAAAACTATGGGAAAAATTAGTGCTGCTAAAAGTTGGTTCTTAGAAAAGATAAACAGAATCGACAGACCACTGGTATATCAAAAGAATTCACCAAGAGAATAATAAGAGAAACCATGGACTGGGAAAACATCTTTAGCAATGACAAATCAGAAAAAGGCCTTATTTTTTTTAACATTTTATTAGGGACTCATACAACTTTTATCACAATTCATATATACAGTAATTGCATAAAGCATATCTTTACATTCTTTGCCCTAATCACTTTCAAAGCATTTGCTCTCCACTTAAGCCCTTTGCATTGATCCCTCTTTTCCCCCTCCCTCCCCACTCCCCCTCCCTCATGAGCCCTTGATAATTTATAAATTATTATTTTGTCATATCTTGCCCTGTCCGGTGTCTCCCTTCACCCGCTTTTCTGTTGTCTGTCCCCCAGGGAGGAGGTCACATGTATATTCTTGTAATCAGTTCCCTCTTTCCAACCCACTCACTCTCTACCCTCCCAGTATTGCCCCTCACACCCCTGGTCCTGAAGGTATCATCTGCCCTGAATTCCCTGTGCCTCCAGTTCCTATCTGCACCAGTGTACATCCTCTGCTCTATCCAGACTTGCAAGGTAGAATTCGCATCATGGTAGTTGGGGGGAGGGGAGAGGAAGCATTGAGGAACTGCAGGAAAGCTATATTCTTCATCAGTGCTACATCGCACCCTGACTGACTCATCTCCTCCCTTATCCCCCTCTGTGAGGGAATCTCCAGTGGCCAACGAATGGGCTTTGGGTCTCCACTCTGCACTTCCTCCTTCATTCACTATGGTAAGATTTTTTTTTCTGATGATGCAGAAAAAGGCCTTATTATTAAAATCTACAACACTCTGCTAGCTTCCAAAAAGAAAAAAAAACTAATTACCCAATGAGGAGGTGGGTAAAGGACCTGAGCAGAAGTTTCACAAGGGTAGAAAATCAAATGGCCAATAAACATATGAGAAAATATTCGAGATCATTAACAATATGAGAAATTCAAATTAAAACAACCAGATACCACCTAACACCTTCAAAGATAGGCTAATTCAAAAAATCAGAAATCAACAAGTATTGGAGGGTCTGTGGTGAGATAGGAACTCTCATGCACTGCTGGTAGACCTGTAATATGTACAGTCACTATGGAAATTGATTTGGCAATATCTAAAACAGAGGGAAATCAAGTTACCATAGGACCGAGCAATCCCCCTATTGAGCATATGCCCAGAAGAAGCAAGAATCATGCCACGGCCAGACATCTGTGCCCCAATGTTCCTTGCGGCACAGTTTACAATTGCAAGGAGTTCGAAACAACCCAAATTTTCATCAACAAGACAAATGGATTAGAATACTGTGGTGCATACATACAATGGTGTACTACACATTCCAAAAAATGCAGTGATGAATGCATGAAGCACATTGTCACATGGGAAGAACTGGAGGAAATTTTGCTAAGTTAAGTATGCCAAGCACAAAAGGACAAGTACAATATGAATCCACTGAGGTAAGCTTAAATATGCAAAAGGGGAAAGGGAAAAAGCTACTGTGTACATACATTCCTGGGGTGTGGTTCTGTTGTTGGTATGGCAGGGGCCAGACCCAATCCAGGGATACATATGGTAGCCAAGTAAAAAGGAGGGAGAAAAAAAATTTTTAATGGCATGGGGAGCAGGGGAACAGGGTACTAACCCCCTAAGGGGAGGGTACTGTTTATATCTCCATTGGAAAGAGGGACCGGACTTCAACCCGGTGCTCCAAGATGTAAATGGAACATACCAGCATGAAGCAGGAAACCAATAGAGAGGCCTGAGGGGCCATTCCCAATGCCAACTATGTGGACAGCCCCCACTCCCCAAAGAAGAATTCACTTCAAAGGACAGTACTGAAGCTACAGCTCAGGGAGAGGGACATGTTTGATCAAAGCACACAGGAGGAAATGAAGAGTGAGGAAGAGAGAGTGGAGCACATCCTGGCCCACCAAGCCTTGACAATGATATTCCTGCTCCGAGCAGCCAATGAACAGAGAGGACCATAGGGCTGGCCCCAATACAAGACATGATTTCCCTCCCTGAACCATAGCGCTATAGGGGGCAACACTGGAGACACAGTAGAAATTGCACTCAATCTCACCCCACCACACCGAGGCAAACACCAAAGGTGTGCAACAGAACAGCAAGGAGAGCAGAGCAACAAAGTCCCTAGGGAATACCAAAAATAGACTTTGGGGCCAGGCCATGATACCCCATCTGACTTGACTGGAAAACACTCCTAACAACAAACAGACTTTGAACTATTTATAGGTTTTTCTTTTGTTGTTATTGTTGTCATTTGTTATTGTTTTCTTTTGTTGCTTTATTTTGCTCTGTCTTGTTTTTTGTGCATATAATTATCTTCCAGGCCTATCTAGATAAGATAGGCAGGATAAACAATCTGGAGGAGAAAACAATGGAAAAGATGGTTCCAGGGGAACATGGGAGAGGGCTAGGCAGGAGAAAGGAAGTGGGTATTAACAAACCCAGGGACAAGAGAGCACAAGTGATCTAAATTGATGGTGAGGAGGATTTAAGAAGTTTGGTAGGGCTTGATCAAGAGCAATGTACCCAAGAAGAATTACTAACACCCTAATGAAGGCTGAATATGATAGTGGGACAAGAGGAAAGTAAGAGGAAAGCATGAGGATGCAAAAGGCATTTATAGAGGTCAAAATACAGGCATGTACATATGTAAATATATATGATGATGGGAAGATAGATTATGTACATTTATTTATTTATAGGTTTAGTATTAAGGTAGCAGATGGACATTGGGCCTCTATTCAAATACTCCCTTGATGCAAGAACACTTTGTTCTATTAAGCTGGCATTCCGTGATGCTCACCTTCCCAACACAATTGCTGAAGACAAAGTGGGTGAAAGCAAATGTGGTGAAGAAAGCTGATGGTGCCCAGCTATCAACAGATATAATGTCTGGGGTCTTAAAGGCTTGAAGACAAACGAGCGACCAGCTATATGAGAAGCAACAAAGTCTACATGGAAGAAGCCTGTGTGATAATGAGGTGTTGATAGGGTCAGGTATCAGACATCAAAGACCCAGAACAAAAAAATCGTATCATTGTGAAAGAGGGGGAGTGTGGAGTGGAGACCCAAAATCCATCTGTAGGCAACTGGACATCCCCTCAAGGGTCCCAGGGAGGAGACGATCCAATCAGGGTTTGGTATAGCACTGATGAAACATAAAACGTTCCTCTACTTCTTTAATGCTTCCTCCCCACACTATCATGATCCCAGTTCTACCTTACAAATCTGACTAGACCAGAGAATATACACTGGTACAGATAAGAACTGGAAACAAGGGAATCTGGGACAGATAAAACCCTCAGGACCAATAATGACAGTAGTTATACCAGGAGGATAAGAGTAAAGTGAAGGAGAAAGGGGGAATTGATCACAATGTTCTACATATAACTCCCTCCCTGGGGGACAGACAACATAAAAGTAAGTGAAGGGAGACAATATACAATGTAAGACATGAAAAAACAATAATAATTTCTAAATTATTAAGGGCTCATGAGGGAGGGAGGGGGGAAATGAAGAGCTGATACCAAGGACTCCAGTAGAAAGAAAAGTTTTTGAAAATGATAATGGCAACAAATGTACAAATGTGCTTGGCACAATGGATGAATGGATGGATTGTTTTAAGAGTTCTAAGAGCCCTCAATAAAATGATTTTTTTTTAAAAAAGCTTAGACCAAAACTATCCCCTGAAGTCTTCTTCAAACCAAGCAATGTTGTTGCTGTTAGGTGCTGTTAAGTTAGTTCAGAGTCATAGCAACCCTATGTACAACAGAACAAAATACTGTCCTCTGCTAGTCTCACAATTGTTATGTTAGAGCTCATCATTACAGCCTCTGTGTCAACCCTGCCAGTTAAGGGTCTTTCTGTTTCGTAATGCTCCTCTACTTTTGCAAGCATGATGTATTTTTCCACAGACTGATCTCTTCTATGACACCCTCAAAGCACCTATCCTTGCTTCTAAGCAGCATTCTATCTGCACTTCTTCCAGGGATGACTTGTTTGTTCTTTGGGCAGTTCAAGGTACTCTCACTATTGTTCTCCAGTACTGTAATTCAAATGTCTCAATTCTTCAGTCTTCCTTATTCAATGTCCACCTTTCATATATAAAAGAGTCATGGCTTGAGTCAGGTATACCTCAGCCCTCAAATTAATTTCTTTGCTGTTCAACACTTTAAAGAGGTCTTATGCAACAGATTTACCTACTGCAATGCTTTGGGTGATCTCAACTGCTGCTTCCATGAGCACTGATTATAGATCCAAGCAAGATAAAATCCTTGACAACATCAACCTTCTCTTTATTTATCATATTACCTACTGGTCCAGTTGTGAGGATTTTGGTTTTCTTTACATTGAGTTGCAATCCACATTGAAGGTTGTGATCCTTGTTCTTCAACAGCAAGTGCGTCAAGGCCTCCTCATTTTCAGGAAGTAAGGTTGTGTCATCTGCCTATCACAAGTTATTAATTAGACTTCTTCTGATCCTGATTGTCATGTTCTTTGTCACATAGTCCAACTTCTATGATTATTTACTCAGCATGCAGATTGAATAAGTATGGTAAGAGGATATAACTCTGTCACATACCATTCCTGATTTTAAACTATACAGTATTCCCATGTTTTGATTCCACAACTGTCTCTTGATCCACATACCAGTTTCATATGAACACAGTGAAGTATTTTGGAATTCCCATCCTTCTCAAAGTTACCCATAGTTGGTTATTATATGTAGAGTCCAATGCTTTTGCACATGTAGCAAATATCTTTCTGACATTCTCTGATTTGAACCAAGATCCATCTGATATCAGCAATGATATCCCTTGTTCTACATCCTAAATTTCTGGCATCTCCCTGTTAATGTTCTCTTGCAACTTTCTCTGAATGATCTTCAGCAAAAGTTTACTTGCATGTAATATTAATGGTATTGTTAGATAATTTGCACATTCTGTTGGGTCATCTTTCTTTAAAAAGGGAACAAATATGGATCTCTTACAGTTGGTTGGTCAAATTTCTTGGCATAAGTAGTAAGTTCTTCCAGTGCCTCATTGACTTATTGAAATATTTCAACTGATATTCCATCAATTCCTGGACCCTTGTTTTTTGTTAAAGGAACCCTGGGGGACTAATGACTAGGTGCTGAGCTGTTAACTACAAAGTAAGAAATTCAAAACCACCAGCAACTCTTCTGGAGAAGATAGGGCTTTCTACTACAGTAAAAAATTAGCGTTGGAAACTCACAAGGGTATTTCTGCCCTGTCCTATATGGTCGCTATGAGCCTACATCACCTCAATAGCACTGAGTTTGGATTTTTTTTGTCTGTTTTGTTGATTAGTTGGTTGTTGGTTGCCAGTGTAGACTGGATTTCTTCATTCAGAATCATTGGTTCTTGATCTTATGCTACCTGTTGAAATGGCTGAGTGAACAAAAGTTCTTTTCAGTACAGTGATTGTGCATATTGCTTCAATCTTCTTTTGATGTTTCTTGCAGTATTCAATGTTTCCTATAGAATCTTTCAATATTGTAGCTCATGTGAATTTTTTCTTCAGTTCTTTCAGATTAATATCTTGTTCCTTTTTGGTTTTCCAATTTCAATTCTGAGTTTCTGTATATTTCATTGTAATGTTTTTCTTGTCTTCTCAAGCTTCCCTTTAAAATTTTCTGTTCAGCTCTTTTACTTCATCATTTTTTCTAGTAAACAAATCAATAGTTCAGCTCAAACAGTAAATAATTTCTGTCTTAAGCATTGTGCTCTCTATATGGGATTCAAAGTTACAAAAGCAACTAAAACAATTTATAGGAAGTTTAAGTGGCAGTCAGTTTACATTAATGGGGGAGGGTCAATTTGAAAAGGGAAGTTAAGAATGACAGTAAAAATATAATGCAATTAATATCACTTAACTACACATTCCGAAATTGGTGTGTTTACTCTGTAAATATTCATCCAAAAATAAATTCTTTTTTAAAAAAAATCATTCAAACTTAAAAAATGTACTATCATAATTAATGATATCAACAAACTGAATGATAAACCAAAAAACAATAATGAATGACAAAATATTGCATAAAATTCAGTCACTGCAAATACAAACTAGGTAATATAATAAGTAAAAGTATTAAGGATAACAGAATTCTTAAAAAATAATCTACATGCTAGACTTCCCTGATTCAGTGTCTGAGAGATCCTTACTGAAAGAAAATGCTTGACTTATAGTTAAGTTTGACAAAAGGAACTGGTAAAGAAACATTCCATAACTTTTTAAAGCCTCCTCATACATACATCTACCATGTGTCCCGGTAGTTTGTCTTTCTGTACTGGTTTGTGCATTGCTGTGATGTTGGAAGCTATATCACTGGTATGACAAATGCCAGCAGCATCACCCAAAATGAACAGGTTTCACTGAAGCTTTCAGACTAAGAATAAACAATAAAGGAATCTACTACACAGTTGGCAGGAATTAGACACTGAAACCTTATGTATAGCTTTGAAACACTGTCAGATACTGAAGGGCTAATGAATGGAAACAGAAGAGAGCTGGAGACAGTGTCAGAAGATGGGCCTCTCAGGAAAGAGGGCACTCGAAATGTGACTGAGGAGGAGCTACTTTCTCAGAGTAGTGACCATGGTGCCAAGACTGGGTAAAGATTGTGGGACCAGAGCCTTTAGGATCACCATTGTCTGAAAGGGCATGACTTAAGATAGGAAGAAACAGCAGAAAAAAAATCTGTCAATGATCAGGACATGTAATGTGTGAAATCTAAATTTAGGAAAATTGGAAGTGGTCAAAAGTGAAATGGAACACATATAGATAAATACCCTAAGCATTAGTGAGCTGAAATGGAAAGGCATTGACCATTTGAAATCAGAAAATCAAATTATTTACAATGCCTGGAATGATACAATCGAGAGAAATGGCATTGCACACATTGTCCAAAAAAAATTTCAAAACCAATCTTGAAGTACAGTGTTGTCTGTGATAGGATTATATCTATCTGCCTTCAAAGGAATCCAAACAATACAAGAATTATGAAAATTTATGCATCAGCCACAAGAGCTAGTGATGAAGAAACTGAAGCAATATACTAATGTTTACAGTAAGAAACCTATCTAATGTGCAATCAAGATACAATGATAATTATTGATGATTGGAATGCAAACTTTGGAAACGAAGGATGAAAAGTAGTTGGAAAATATAGCCTTGGTGAAGAAATGAAGCTGGATATCACATGAAAGAATTCTGCAAGATCAACGACTTGTTCATAGCAAATACCTTTTTTCAACAACACAAATGCCCATGACTTCCCTAATGGAATACACAGAAATCAAAGTGACTACATCTGTGGGAAAACAGAGTGGGGAAGCTCAATATAAGCTGCTAAAACGAGGCCAGGAACTGACTGTGGAACAAACCATCAACTCCTCATATGTAAGCTCAACTCCTCATATGTAAGTTCAGATTAAAGCTGAAGAAAATTAAAACAAGTCCACAAAGGCCAAAACACGACCACAAGTTATCCACGCCTGGATTTCAAAAACATCTCAAGAACAGATTTGTGCATTGAACACTGATGATTGAAGACTTGATGAGCTGTGAGGGGACACCAAGAACATCATTCGTGAAGAAAGCTAAAGGTCATTAAAAAGACAAGGAAGAAGGAAAAGGTCAAAGTGGATGTCAAAAGAGACTGAAACTTGCTCTTAATTGAAAAATAGCTAAAGCAAATGGAAGAAATGATGAAGTCAAAGAGCAGAACAGAAAATTTCAAAGGGCAGCTCAAGATGACATGGTTAAATACTGTGGCACTTACATAATCTGGTGTCAATTTGAGAATTAAGAGCATAGGGTGGAGTCTAGCCTGTCAATTAGGATATAGCCAATCAGGCCTCTATGTGGGCATGACCTTCTCCTGAGGATTCTGGGAACTCCTGTATTTTCCTCCTTAGAGGAGGGAGACACACTCTCTCTTAGTTCATTCTCTGTAAGACATCCTTGTGCAGAAGACAGGTGAAGGGGCTGATGGAGTCGGACCTCCGGAGCCAGAGAAGCCATGTGGACAGCCCTGCCAGCACTGAGATGCTAACAACGCCACTGGATCCACAAGACTTCCCACCCACTGACCTGTGATCTTCCTGCATTCGACATCCTTGCATATGCCTCATGAGTCTGAAGAAGACTTTATAAACTGATATTGGACATCTGGGCCAAATATCGGACTTATGGATTTGATCTGGACTAGGATGGGATGTTTTCTCTCTATTCAACTGCTCTCGTATATAAACTTCTTTCTTATACACATATGAGTGTCTATGGATTTGTTTTTCTAGTCTACCCAGACTAACACAAATACTATAATGAAATGTGAAAAAACCTAGAGTTAGAAAAATTAAAAAGGAAGTACCAATGGTACTGAAGGAAGAAGTTCTAACTGCACTCAAGAACTTAGCCAAAAACAAGGCTCCAGAAATTGATGGAATACACACTAAAACGTTAAATAAGCAAATAAAGAATGGGAAGCACTCACTCATCTATACTAGGAAATTTGGAAGACAGCTACTTGGCCAACAAATTGCTGGAGATCCTTATTTGGACCCATTCCAAAGAAAGGTGACCCAATAGAATGAGCAAATTATAGAAAAATATCATTGATATCACAAGCAAATAATATTTTGTTGAAGATTCTCCAAAAAAAGGTTGCAGTAGTGCATTGACAGGGAACTACCAGAGATTCAGGGTCCATGCAGAAGACAACTTGGAACAAGAATTATCACTGTCCATGTCAAATGTATCTTGAACTACCAAAATAATGATTACTTGTATTTTATTGACTATGCCAAGGCATCCAAACCTGTAGACCAGAACAAACTATGGATAACCTTGAGAAGAATGGGAATTCCAGAGTGCTTCATTGTGCAGGGAACTTGTGCATGAATCAAGAGGAAGTTTCAGGAACAGAATAAGGGAATGTTGCACGGTTTAAATTCAGGAGAGGTGTGCACCAGTGTTGTATCCTCTCAACATACTTATTCAGTTTGTATGCTGAACAAATCATCAGAGAAACTGGATTATACACAGGAGAGTGTGGCATCTGAATTAGAGGAAAGCTTATTAACAACCTGTGATAAACAGATGACACAACCTTGCTTGCTGAAAGTGAGGAGGACTTGTAGATAAAGGACATCAGCCTTCAGTGTGGATTATAACTCAATATAAATAAGACCTAAATCCTCACAATTAGACCAATAGATAGCATCATGATAAATGGTTGATGCCAATGATTTCATCTTGCTTGGATCTAAGATCAATGCTCATAGAAGCAGCAGTCAAGAGATCCAAAAACATATTGCATTAGGCCAATATGCTGCACAAGACTTCTTTAGAGTACTGAAAAACAGGGGTATTACTTTGAGAAGTAAAGTGCACCTGATCCAGGCAATGGTATTTTCTACTGCTTCATATGCTTATGCAAATTGAACATTGATTAAGGAAGACTGTAAAAGAATTGATGCATTTGAATTGTGGTGCTGGAAAAGAATATCGAAAGTACCATGGACAGCTAAAAGGACAAGCCAAATGTCTTAAAAGAAGCATGGTCAGAGTTCTCCTTAAATGCACGGATGGCATTTCATCTTACATACTTTGGACATGTTGTCAGGAGAGACCAGTCTCTGGTGAACTATACCATGCGTGGTGAAGTAGAAGGGCAGCAAAAAGAGGAAGGCCCTCAAGGAGACAGATTGACACAGTGGCTGCAACAATGGGCTCAAGATAGGAATGACTGTGAGGATAGGCCAGGACCATGCAGTGTCTCATTTTGTTATCCCCAGGGTCACTCGATGACAACATATATACATAATACATAGAAAGAGTACCAGGTTAATATGTAAAAATGCTTGTTTATCCACTCAGAAAAAGCATATATAAGATTTAAATAAACAATTATATTTATCATCTGGTAGAATAAAACTGTTTACCTGTTTGGGAAGTCGGAATAAGGAATTCTTGAAGAAAATATCCTTAGCCTGGCTCCATGTACCATCAATGATAATAATTGTGGATGGGTAAATAGGAGAATCTATTATAAATTCTTCCAAATTAGTAGCTTCTGCCCCTGGATATAGTATTAATGTACCAGATTTTCGGCAAACAGCTGTAAGTTCAGGATCCCTAAAAAATAAAAATAATGAAGAACTATAAATCTGTACCAGTAAGCATCTGAAATGTGCCTTGAAGCAATTTTTGTTTACTAAGTCTGTAAGATATCCAAATACCACTGTGATGTGTTTACAGTTTATAAAAGAATATCAAACCCTTTTGCATATACATTTCTAAAAGAGCATTAAATGAATTGGTGATTAAAAAAATAAATAAATAAAAACAAAAGGTATTTACTATCTGTAGAAAAAAGTTTTAAAATATCTTTGAGTTTGATAAAGAACATTACTCTATTCGGTGACTTTCCTAATTAAATATATACTAATTATTTCATAAAATATTAATTTAAAGGCTCAAAATATGTACTTTGCCCTCACTCAATAAGTGCAAATCTCTCATTGTCCCATTGGCTTCTCAATCTTTACTTTTCTCAATTAACAAGCTGAAGAAAGGGAATGGCTTTTTTAATTAACCAGAAATCAATAAAACTGAAAATAACAAATCAATATAGAAAACAAATAAAAAAAGGTTCTTTGAATAAAACAACTGATAAAAATGACAAAATTTCATTCAAGTTAACTAAAAAAAAAAAAAAGAAATAGCACAATTGTGAACATCAAAAATAAGACCAGGGACAGCCCTGACTACATGGAGATTAAAAGGACAAAAAAAATGATCATACAAAACAAGATTTGCTGCCTACAAATTTGTTAGTGTTAGATAGAATTAAGGAACTGTTTAGATAACATAAGTGCCAAAATTCACACACACAGAAACAAATAACATAATTAGTCCTATATGTGTTTAAATTTTTAAATAAATTTAAATTAACAATCTCCCAAAGAAATCACCAAACCAAAAAAGTTTCAAATGTGAATTTTCTCAAATATTTAAGGAATAAATGGTAACCTCTTCGCCACAATCCCATCGGAATAATAAAATCAGGGAGAACATATCCTAACTTATTCTTCTCAGCTAGCATCATTTCAACACCAAAAGTTAAAGATACTATGAGAAAGTAAAACTACAGATTAATATTTCTCAAGAACATAAATAGAAGTATCCTAAGCAGAATATTTGCAGAATGAATCTAACAATGTGTAAAAATAATTAGACACAAAACCCACATGTATTTGTCCTGGATATGCAAGGCTATACCACTATCCAAACTCACTAAATGCAACCTACCATATCAATAAACTTAAAAAAAAGGACCCTATCAATTATTGGAGATTGAGCATCTGACAACTTACAATACCCAAACAGTACTTAAAAAAAACACTCTTAAATTAGGAATAAAAGGTAATTCTCCCACTAAAAAAACACATTTACAAAATACCTCAGCTTACATCATATTTATAAGTGAGAAAGTAGAAATCTTCCCACTAATCCTATTAACAAAGCAAAGCTGTTCTTCTGTGCATCAACATTATATGAACTATTTGATCCCTAAATAAGGCAAGAAAAGGAAATAAATTGCATTAATATACCCCCCAAAAATGAACAGATAATTGTAAATCTAATGAAATATGTATATGATCTGTATGCAGAAAGCTCCAAAACAGATTTTAAAAATAAGAAAGGTCTAAACAAATATTTTCTACTTAGAAATTTTTACAAAAATTTCCCATATTCCCTATAGTCACTTTCATTTACTACCTAGAAATAAAATACATGTTAACAATATGAAAAAATGGGAGGATGTTATATGGAATTACAGTTCTGCAAAGTTCTTATGTCATACAATTAATATAATATTAATTCAAGAAAGACTGTGATAAATTAAGAATTCCAATGGTAATTCATGGACTAACAAAAAGAGAAAGAGAGAAATAATGGATTATTTAAATACTAGATTAATTATAAAAAGAGGAAGTAATGGTGGAACAAACAAAAAGAGAGTTCATGGGAATTGTAAACAGATAACAAGATAGACACTTTCAAAGAAAACATATCAGGGACCCCTGGTGATGTTAGTAGGTTGGGCATTGTGTTGCTAAACAAGGTTAGCAGTTTGAAACCACTGAGAGAAAGCAGAGGTTTCCTACTCTTGTAAAAGTAAACAGATAGATTCTCCAATTAAAAGCCACTTAGTCAGACTAACTTAAAAACCAAGACCCAATAAGATGCTGCTAATAACACTTTCACTGTAGTTGAGGTGCCTTAGCGGCATAGTGGATACATTCTAGGCAACAAACTGCAAAGTCAGTAGTTCAAAACCTCAAGTCACTCCACAGAAGAAAGATGAAGTTTTCTCCTCCCATAAAAAATATATATTCCTGGAAACCCACAGGGGAAATTCTACTCTTTCCTATCAGCTCACTATGAGTTGGAATCAGCTTGATGGCAGTGAGTACTTACTATAGAAGCAAAAATCTGTTGAAATTTTAAAAAAGGACAAACCATACCAAATGGACATGAGGTAGTTTATTGTGCCAACCTGACCGATAAACACATGTGGGGTTAATTGAAGGGCAAAGAGATAAATGGCTTGGTGAGCCTCACCTTTCTAGTTGTAGGGTCTCTTGCTTTCTGATGGTTGGACCAGGGTGCAGCTGCCTTAGCCAGTTCCCTGCTTCAACTGACAAGGCTCACTTCCCCCAAGACATCCCCCGGAGAAGCCACATGGACCTACCCCGATGCAGCCCTGGGTGCTGGAGCAGCTGTGTGGAGATCCCTGCCAGCAGTGAGATGTTTACACATTCACTGACTCAACTTTCCTCCTGCAGTCAACATCACTGCGTCTGTTTTGTGAGATGGAGGAGGACTTTGTGGATTGATGTAGGAAATATGGGTTAATGTTGGACTTGTGGGCTTGAGCAGCACTGGGTTGGGATGTTTTCTTGATGTGCACTTAATCTTTATATAAAGCTCTCTCTTATACATGAGTTTCTGTGGATTTGTTTCTCTAAAGTACCCAGAATAACACAAGATACTACCATCAGATACAGACGTCAATACAAGAAGTATTATCAGAGATCAGGAAATCTCTTAATGAAAAAATGCTACATTCAATTGGATGGTCTAAGATATGGCAGTAATAATAATAATATACTAAGGGTTCATGAGGGGTGGTTAAGGTAAGGAAGGGGCGGAACAAAGGGAAGCTGATTTCAAAGCATTCAAGAAGAAAGAAAGCGTTTTGAAAATTACGATGGCAGCTATTGTACAACTATGCTTGCTCTAATGGAACTATGGATTGTTAGAATATCTGTAAGAGCTCCTTATAAAAGGATTTTAACAAGAAGATACAACAATAATATAAATTGACCTAATACAAATATTTCTAAAAATATGAATTAAAACCAAAAGAATTATATGTAAAAATACACATATCTGTAATTACAGTTGGAAACTTTACCTAATTTTTCAAGGAAATTGATAAAAAGTATTCAGTAGGAGTTACACTATAGAGACTTCCGGGAAGATGGTGACGGAGTGACACATACCAGAGGGACTCTGTAGAATCCAGTCCAGGAAAGTTGCTTAGAGGGAAATTCAACACTGCTGGAACCCAGGAGGGGCATCATAAAGATAAGTAGGCACAGATCCATGGGGTTTTGAGGGGATTTTGGCTTACCTCAGTGGAAGCCAGCTGAGGTTTGACCTTGGCCCCGACAGTCTCTGCCAGAGCTGGGACCATTTGGAGCCAATAGGGGTCTTGGTGTCAACACAACCACAATTTGCCCCCACCTGCCTCAGGGCAAGGACAGGACCCTTGCAGCTCCATAGGCAGGGATCAGGGTTCAGCTACATTGTTGCTTCTGTTTACATCTCTGCTTTATGGTCCCCCACAGCCCTGGAAGGCCGTGCAGGGGGTTTTTCTCAGCACAGCTACCGCTTGCCTCTGCCAGCTCTTGGCGGAGACTAACTGGCAGAGATAGGGGTTCAGCTACATTGTTGCTTTTGTTTACATCTCTGCTCTATGCCCCTCCCCCCCATAGTCTTTTAGGCTCAACTGAGGCTCAGCTGTGGCTTGCCCCCGCTGCCTCAGGGCAGGGACAAAATCCTTGCAGCTCCATGGTAAGGGACTGGGACTCAGCTACATAGTTGCTTTTGTTTCCCTCTCTTCCCTATATTCCTACCCCCCACCACCACCCCACCCACACCCCCATCCCCCCACCCCCACCCCTACCCCGCACAGTCTAAATGGTCTTACTTTTTAATTTTTTCCTCCTCTGTGTCTCTTTCCAGTTCTCTCATACTCCACTGCTGACCTCCGCACCACTCCCCTGAGCCTCAGACATTTAAACCTTCACCACACCCAACTAGGTGAGCTCCACCTTGTATAGCTATCCGGAGGCTTGAGAAAGCCCTTCTTTCCCTCCAAGGGATACTCTGCCCAACTTCTCACCTGAACATTCCTGCCTGTGTACATGGGGGCGTAAGGAAGCTCCGCCAACAATCATCAACATTCAAAGCTGTTGCAGGAACTTCTGCCCATCCTCTGCAATACCAAAGTAAGCAAACAACCAGCTTTCTGGGGCACTCCCCTGATAATGAAACCACAGGAGGATAAAGTGGTAGGTTAATCTCATAGTAAAATTAGCTGTAGGCAGTTCGAAGAAACATTCCTACAAGTCTCCCAGAGAGAGCCAGTGCTCTTCAACTCCCTGGAAAATGGCACCTGGCTCCTCTAACACAATACAATGAAAACAGCCATCAGCCCCAACGACCTCAATGAAAACACAGGAGAAACAAAAGGTAATGGCAGAAGATGTCCCAAACATAACAACATACATAGAAGAAGCAGAGATTGAGCTGCCACAAAAAATTTTCAGAATGTTGCTTGGAGTCATACAGGATATGAGGGAAACAATACAGGAAAAGGATGAAAGGATAGAGGAGATAAAGGCCATACCCCAAAGGGAAATACAGGAACTTAGCGAGGAGATAACAAACACCAGTAGCAGAAACACGGACCTTGAAAATCAAGTGGAGGAATCAGAGAACCGTATCAGTGACTTGGAAGACAGCCAAGCAGACATTAACAAACATGAACAAAAATCTAATAAGATCATCAGAGAAGCTGAAGAAAACCTAAGAGCTATGTCTGATGCTATAAAGCGGAACAACATTAGAATTATTGGCTTACCAGGGGAAGACACAACAAAGAAGTCAGCTGTAAATATAGTGAAAAATTCTTGGAGGAAAACTTCCCCCAGCTTAATGAATGAAAACCAGGCAACCATTCAGAAGGCTGAACAAACACCAACTAGATTGAATCCCAAGAAGTCACCAAGGCACGTACTTGTTAAACTATCCAACTTTGAGGAAAAGAAGAAAAATCATCAGAGCAGCTAGAGAAAAACAAGCAATCACATATAAAGGTTCCCAAATAAGAACATTCTCAAACCTATCAGCAGAAACTATGAGAGAGTAGAGTAACATATTCCAAAAATTGAAGGAAAACAACACAAATCCAAGAATACTCTACCTAGCCAAATTATCGATCAAGATCGATGGAGAAGTAAAAGTCTTCCCAGACACGGAAAAACTCAAAGAATATGTTAGAAGAAACCCAGCCCTACAAAAGATTCTTGCCGACACAGTATGGGCAGAAAATGTTCACCAAGCATAAATAAGAGATCGCCACATAGAACAACCTCACTCAGAGGGCAACAAAGAGAAAAAAGACCCCAAGACAGTACTGGTGTAAGGATGGGAAAAAGTCAAGAATGATACACACACACACATGCGCAACACACTAATAAAAAAGAAAGTAGGAGACGTGATTCTCACCACCACCCCATCTTTGATGTTGGAGACCTGGTCTCCTCTGTCCTTCATGGTCACCTATGTTGGTGTGCTGCTTCCGTGTGGGCTCGGTTGCTTCTGGGCTAGATGGCCGCTTGTTTGCTTTCAAGCCTTTAAGTTACCCAGACGCTATATCTCTCAGTAGCCGGGCACCATCCGCCTTCTTCACCACACTTGCTTATGCACACTTTCGTCTTCAGCCATTATGTGAGGAAGGTGATCACACAATGATTGTTTTTGTTCCTTTGTATCTGCTACATGGTCCATTCAACACCTTGTATTCGCTTAGGCCCTGTGCTTCTTCTCTGTGGGCTTTGTTGCTTCTGAGCTAGATGGCCGCTTATTTGCCTTCAAGCCTTTAAGACCCCAGACGCTATATCATTTTTTGATAGCCGGGCACCATCAGCTTTCTTCACCACATTTGCTTACACACACGGCTGTCTTCAGTGATCATGTCGGGAAGATGGGTATCCTGCAATGGCTGCTTAGCAGGGCGAGGTGCTATTGTATTGGGGGATTATGCATGAGGAGGTCCAATGTCCATCTGCTACCCTACTACTGAACCTATAAATATATGCATATAAATCTATTGCCCCCATAAACATAAATATATTTACATATGTACATGTCTGTATTTAGGGTTCTCTGTATGCACTTTGCCTCCTACTCCTTTCCTCTATTTCCTTTCGCTTTCCTCCCAACCCATTACCATGTTTGGCCTTCATTCTGGATTCAGTAGTTCCTCTCAGTTACCTTGCTCTTGGTCACTCCCTTCCAGTCCTCCTCTCCCCTCCCTCCTCTGGTTTAGAACCATTCGCTGTTCCCTTGTTCCTGTGTTGGGCGACACCTCCTCCCTTCCCCTACCTCCCACACTCTCATGTCCCTCCAGGGACATGTGCAAGAGGGGGAGTGCATGATGGGGACCCAATGCCCACCTGTAGAGAGCTGAACACCCCTTCCAGAGGGGTAGTGAGGAGGAGATGGGCCACACAGGGTTCAGTGTAACAACAATGAAACTCAAAACCTTCCTCTAGTTCCTGAACGCTTCCTCCCCTCCCAACCATCATGACCCCAATCCTACCTTGCCTTGCGGACCTGGTTGTACCAGAGGATGTACAGCGGTGCAGTGGGGATCTGGAGGCACAGGGAATCTAGGACAGACGAACCCTTCAACACCAGCGGTGGGAGTGGCGACACCAGGAGGGAAGAGCATGTAGAAAGGGAGAACCGATCTCGGAGATCTATGTGTAACCTCCTCTCTGGGAGATTGTCAAGGGGGAGGTGGGTGAGGGGAGACGCCGGGGAGTGTAAGATAAGATATAATAATTATTTATAAACTATCAAGGGACCAGGGGTGGGATCGGGGAGGGAGGGGGATGGGGGGAAAAAAAGGGAAAACGAGCTGATTCCAGGAACCCAAGTGGAAGGTGAATTATGAGAGTGACGAGTGCAATGAATGTATAAGGGTGCTTTGCTCATGTGATGTATGTACAGATTGTGATAAGAGCCTTATGAGCCCCAATAAAAAGATTAAAAAAAAGAAAGAAAGAAAATGATTAGGGCAAAGCATGTACGGATGTGCTTTATACAATTGATGTATGTATATGCTTATGTATGGATTGTGATAAGAGTTGTATGAGCCCCTAATAAAATAAATAAATAAATAGATAAATAAATAAAGTAGGAAAACTCCCAACACAAAAGGTATAAGATGACATTACAGAGTCCGCAGATGGAGATAATAACCCTGAAATCAATGTCCTGAACTCAGTCATTAAAAGACTGAGACTAGCAGACTGGCTTAAAAAACAAAATCTATCAATATGCTGCCTATAGGAGCTGCATCTTAAGGCTACAGACAGAAATAGGCTGAGAATCAAAGGCTGGAGAAAGCCACACCAAGCAAACACCAATACAAAAAATTAGGGGTTGCAATCCTAATCTCGGATAAAATTGACCTCAAAGTGCAAACCATAAAAAGAAATAAGGAGAGACACTATATAATGCTCAAGGGAATGGTAGACAAAGAACCACTAAGCACAGTAAACATATATTTCCCGATGAGAGACCAGATGAATACGTCAACCAAAAATTCCAAAAGATTAAAAAAAAAATCAGAGCCTCAACATTTATAGTGGATGACTTCAACACACCACTCTCTGAGAAAGAGAGATCACAGGGAAAGAAACTCAACAAGGAGGCTAGAGATCTAAACACCACAATTAGACAATTTGACCTGATAGATATTTACAGAGCTTTTCATCCATATACCAAAAAAAAAAAAAATCACATCCTTTTCAAGTCCACATGGCACATATTCAAAGACAGACCACATGCTTGGGCATAATGTGAATCTACTTAAATTTAAGCACATTGAAATCATACAGACCTCACTCTCTGACCACTATACCATAAGGCTAGAAATAAACAAAAGGAAGACAAAGAAAACAAGAGCAAACAATTGGAGGATGAATCACTCTCTACTGCAAAAGGAGTGCGTACTGGCACAGATCAGAGATGAAATAAGGAAATTTCTAGAAACCAACGAGAATGAGCACATGATATACGAAAACTTATGGGACATAACAAAGGCAGTCATCAGAGGAAGTTTTATACCAATACATGCACATCTGAGAAAGGAAGAGAGACTCTTGATTGATATGCTGGGACAAAAATTACAACTAGAGCAGAGTCAGCAGGACAATCCTACTAATAGCAACAAAAAAGAAATTATAAAACTCAGGGCTGAGATTCAGGACAGGGAAAATAAGAAAACTATGGGAAAAAATTAATGTTGCTAAAAAGTTGGTTGTTTGAAAGGATAAACAGAATTGATAGACTACTGGCAAACCTACCCAAAGAAAGGAGGGAACAAATTTCAATAGCAAGAATAAGGGCTGAAAGGGGGGAAATTACAACAGACCCTAATGAAATCAGAAGGATAGTTACACAGTAGTACGAAGGACTGTACTCCAATGAATTCAACAATTTGGAAGACATGGACAAATTCTTAGAAAAACAATCCCTCCCTAGACCATCCTCGGTGGACGATAATAATCTCAATTGACCATAACAATAGAAGAAATAGACAAGTTTATCAAGGGATTACCAACAAAAATATCCCCTGGATCAGATGGCTTTACTGGAGAATTCTACCTAGCATTTAGGGAAGAACTAACACTAATCCTACACAAACTCTTCCAGAACATAAAAAAAGATGGCAAACTCCCAAATTCCTTCTATGAAGCTAGTATAACTCTGATACCAAAACCGGGCAAGGATCCCACAAGAGTCAAGTACTATAGACTAATATCACTGATGAACATTGATGCAAAAATCCTTAACAAAATACTAGCCAACAGAATACAAAAGTATATAAAACAAATAACTCACCATGACCAAGTGGGATTAATACCAGGGATGCAGGGATGGTTCAATATATGAAAGACCATTAGTATTATTCATCACATTGACATGCAAAACTATAAGAAACACATGATAATATCGATAGATGCAGAAAACACATTCGACATACAACACCAATTCCTCTTTGAGACACTTGAGAAGATAAGAATGGAAGGAAAGTTACTCTACACAATACAAGCTATATATGAAAAAACAACAGCCAACATGGTAGTCAACTGAGAAAAGACTAACACAATCCTCTGAAAAAGGGAACCAGACAATGATGCCCCTTGTCCCCACTCCTATTTAATATCATGCTGGAGGTTTTAGCTAACAGCATAAGGCAAAGAAGAGACATCAAAGGTATACATCTGGAGAATGAAGAAGTGAAACTATCGTTATTTGCAAATGATATGACTTTATATAATGGAAAATCCAAAAAGTTCCACAAGAGGAGTGCTGGAAGCAATACAGGGGTTGGGCAGAGTGGCAAGATACAAGATCAACAAACAGAAGTCCATCGGACTGTTATACACATCGGAGAAGACCACAGAAGAGGTGATAACAAAGGTGGTACCCTTCACAATAGCCAAATGCAAATTGAAATATCTAGGAATATACCTGGATAAAAGAACAAAAGATCTATATGGGGAAAACTACAGAATACTATTACAAGTTGGGAAGACTCAATATAGTGAGGATGTCAGTTCTGCCAAAAGCACTATGTAAGTTTAATGCAATCCCGATACAATTAATCTCATCTTTCTTAAAAGAAATGGAAAAACTGATTACCAACTTCATATGGAGAGGGAAGAGCCAAGGACTAGCAGAGAACTCCTCAAGAAGAAGGACATAGTGGGAGGGCTTGCTTTACCTGACTTTAGCACATACAATACAGCCACAGTGGTCAAAACCGCATGGTATTGTTACAATGACAGTTACTCAGACCAATGGAAAAGAACTAAAAACCCAGAAATAAAATCATCAGCATACAGACAACTGATCTTTGATAAGGGACCCAAAAATATCAAATGGGAAGCAGATCCCCTCGTTAACAAGTGGTGCTGGAAAAAATGAATATTTACCTGCAGAAAAATTAAGCAAAACCTGTATCTCACCCCATGCACAAGAAGAAACTCAAGATGGATCACAGACCTTGAAGTTAACCCCCAAACTATTAGGGCCATCAATGAGAGAATTGGGACCAACTTGAGAACTTTGGCACAGCGAATACATAGGCTATCAGAAACAGGGAAGGACACAAACACAGAGGAGGCATAAATTGACAAATCAGATATACGGAATATAAGCACCTGTGTACATCGAAATAATTCAGCAAAAGAGTAATAAGAGAGTCCACGGACTGGGAAAACATCTTTAGCACTGACACATCAGACAAAGGCCTTATTACTAAAATCTACAATACTCTGCTAGCTTCCTAAAAGAAAAAAAACTATTAGCCCACTTGAGAGGTGGGCAAAGGACTTGAACAAAAGTTTCACAGGGGCAGAAAACTGAATGGCCAACAAACATATGAGAAAATGTTCCCGATCTTTAGCCATAAGAGAAATGCAAATTAAAACGAGATACCACCTAACACCCTCAAAGATAGCCCAATTCAAAAAATCAGAAAGCAACAAGTGTTGGAGGGGCTGTGGGGAGACAGGAACTCTCATCCACTGCTGGTGGGACTGTAAGTATGTACAGCCACTATGGAAATCAATCTGGCCATATCTAAAACAGATGGAAATAGAGTTACCATATGACCCAGCAATCCCCCTACTGGGCATATACCCAGAAGAGGCAAGAAACAAACCAAGACCAGACATCTGTGCTCCGATGTTCATTGCAGCACAGTTCACAATTGCAAGGAGTTGGAAGCAACCCAAATTTCCATCAACTGATGATTGGATTAAAAAACTGTGTACATACATACAATGGAGTACTATGAATCACTAAGCAGCAGTAAAAACGTATAAAGCACATCGCGGCATGGGAAGAACTGGAGGAAATCATGCTAAGCGAAGTAAGTCAGGCACTAAAGGACAAGTACAACATGAGTCTGCTGAGGTAAGCATTTTAAAAAAAGCAAAAGTGGCATAGGGAAAAAAGCTACTGTATACAAACGTTCTTGTGGTAAAGACCATGTAGTATGGCAGGGACCAGATCAAATGCAGGGATACACATGGTAGACAACTAGGAAAGAGGTCGGGAAAGAGAAACAAATGATGAAAACGAGGAAGAAAAGGGTAGCGGGGGCATGGGGCGCTAACCCAACCAATGGGAGGGTATTGTTTATATCTCCACCGGGAAAGAGGGACCAGACTTAATCCAGTGCCCCAAGGTGTGAATGCAACATTCCGATGTGGAGTAGGGAACCAGTGGAGAGGTCTGGGAGGCTGGCTCCAGTACCAAATACTGAGTGGATGACTGGCCCTCTCCCCCGGGAGAATTTATTTGAAAGGACGGCATTGAATCTGCAGATCCGGGAGAGGGACATGTCTGATCAGAGCATATGGGAGCAGATGAAGGAGAAGTAGGAGTGGAACACATCCTAGCCCACCAGGCCTCGAGGACAACGACCCCAATTAGAGCAGCCAGTCCACAGAGAGGACCGCATGGCCAGCCCCACTATGAGACATGATGCCCCTCACTGACCCATGGCCCTGCAGGGGAAAGCACCAGAGAAACAGAGTACGAATTGCACCCGACCTGATCCCGCCACACTGAGGCAAAACACTGGGGGAGTGCTGCGGAACAGCAAGGGAATGGAGTGGCAAGGTCCCCAGGGAACGCTGAAGGTGGACTTTGGGGTCAGGGCGTGGTGCCCCAACAGACTGGACTGGAAAACACTCCTAAGGGCCAACAAACGATCCTTGAACTAACTACAAGCTTTTCTTTCTTTCTTTTTTTTTTCTTTTTTTACATTTTATTAGGGACTTCAAGCTTTTCTTTCTTGTTGTGTTTTGTTTTGTTCTTTGTCAGTGGTTTGCTGTTGTTGTTTTGTTGTATATTTTCACTTGATTTGGCTCTGTCTTGTTTTTGTGCATGTTATTATCTCCACACATCTGTCTAAATAAGATAGGCTGGATGAACAATCTGGAGGAGAAAACAACGGGTACAACAGTTCCAGGAGGACAGGGTATAGGTAGGAGGAAAGGAAGTGGTGTTAACAAACCCAGGGACAAAGGAACAATAAGTGACCCAAATTGGTGGTGAGGTGGGTGTGGGAGGACTGATAGGGCATGATCAAGGGTAATGTAACAAAGACGTATTGCTGAAACTCTGGTGGGGACTGAGCATGATAGTGGGACAGGAGGAAAGACAAGGGAAATAGAGGAAATAGCTGAGAGCCAAAGGGCATTTATAGAGGTCTAGATAAAGACATGTACATATGCAAATATATTTATATGTGAGGATGGGGAAATATATCTATGTGCATATATTTATAGGTTTAATATTAAGGTAGCAGGACATTGGGCCTCCACTCAAGTACGCCTTCAATGAAAGTACTCCCTCAATGCAAGAATACTCTATTAAATTGGCATTCTATTATGCTCACCTTCCCTACACAAACGCTGAAGACAAAGTGGGTACATAAGCAAATGTAAAGAAAGAGGATGGTGCCCGGCTATCAAAAGATATAGTGTCTGGGGTCTTAAAATCTTGAGGATAAACAAGTGCCCATCTAACTCAGAAGCAACGGAGCCCATATGGAAGAACACATCAGCCTGTGTGATCACGAAGTGCCAAAGAGATCACTTATCAGGCATCTAAGAACAAAAAATCATATCATTGGGTGAACTCCTCCATGGTACGATCACTGAAGATAAATGGGTGCATAAGCAAATGTGTTGAAGAAAGCTGATGGTGCCTGGCTATCAAAAGGTATAGCGTCTGGGTCTTAAAGGCTTGAAGGTAAACAAGCAGCCATCTAGCTCAGAAGTAACAAAGCCCACATCGAAGAAGCACACCAGCCTGTGTGATCACGAGGTGTCGAAGGGATCAGGTATAAGGCATCATTAGAAGAAAAAAATTCTTACCATAGTGAATGAGTGGGGGAGTGCAGAGTGGAGACCCAAAGTCCATTTGTCAGCCACTGGAGATCCCCTTAGAGAAAGGTCTCAGGGAGGAAACAAACCACTCAGGGTGCGATATAGCACCGATGAAAAATACAACTTTCCTCTAGTTCCTAAATGCTTCTTCGTCCCCTCTCCTCCCCCCCACTATCATGATCCAAATTTTACCTTGAAAATCTGGCTAGACTACAGGATGTACAATGGTACAGATAGGAACTGGAAACACGGGGAATCCAGGGTAGATGATACCTTCAGGACCAGCTGTGTGAGTGGTGATACTAGGTAGGTAGAGGGAAGGTGGGTTGGAAAGAGGGAACCGATTACAAGAATCTACATGTGACCAAAATCAGGTGTTAATAAATTTTGAAACTTGAAATTATATGCATAATAATTATTATAATACTATAATGGCAAAACTAAAGCTTATAGAACTTGGCTAATTATTTTTAAATTAAGCAGCACAGTTTTAAATAATTGATTTTGTTTAAAAAAACAAATCAGATGAATAATTAGAAAATATTTTTAACTAAATGAAAACAAAAATACAACACAAAGGTGGTGTGATGGAGCTCATTCAGTGTTTAAAACAAGACACTTAAACAATTAAAAATAAATAAATTTATAGTCTTAACTGTTGATGTGAACAATGGAGGAAGGCTTGAAGATAAATAAGCAGCCATCTAGCTGAGAAGCATCAGAGCCTACATGGAAGAAGCACACCAGCCTGTCTGACCATGAGGTGTAGAAGGGACCAGTTATCAGACATCAAAGAACTAAAAATCATATCAGTAGGTGCCCACCTTCCTGATACCATCACTGAAGACAAACATGTGCATAAGCAAATGTGGTGAAGAAAGCTGATAGTGCCCAGCTATCAAAAGATATAGCACCTGGGGTCTTAAAGGCTTGAAGAATATACAAGCAGCCATATAGCTCATAATCAACAAAGCCCACATGGAAGAAGCACACCAGCCTGTGTGACCACGAGCTGTTGAAGGGATCAGGTATCAAGCATCAAAGAACAAAAAATCATATCACTGTAAAAGTGGGTGAGTGCAGAGTGGAGACTCAAGTCCATCGGTAAGCAACCAGACACTCCCTTACTGAAGGGTTGTGGGGAGGAGATGAGCCAGTCAGGGTGCAGGGTAGCAACGGTGAAACATAACTTTCCTCTAGCTCTTAAATGCTTCTTCCCCACCACTATCATTATCCCAATTCTACCTCACAAAACTGGCTAGTCCAGAGGATATTCATTGGTGCAGATAGCAACTAGAAACACAGGGAATCCAGGACAGATGACTCCTTCAGGACCAGTGGTGAGAGTGATGATGCCTGGAGGGTGGAGGGAATGTGGGGTAGAAAGGGGGGACAGATTACAAGAATCCACCTATAGCCTCCCCCCTGGGGGAGGGACAGCAGAGAACAGGGCTGGGGGGAGATGTCAAACAGTGTAACATGGCAAAATAATAATAATTTGTGAATTATGAAGGGTCCATGAGGGAGGGGGGATTGGGGAGGGAGGGGGGGAAATGAGAAGCAGATATTAAGGGCTCAAGTAGAAGGCAAATGTTTTGAGAATGATGATGGCAACAAATGTACGTGTGTGCTTGACACGATGGATGGATTATGGATTGTGATAAGAATTGTATGAGCCCCAATAAAATGATTTAAAAAGAAGAAGAAATTTATAGCCTTAACTATTTATGTGAACAATGGAGGAAGTCTAAAATTCCTTAACTTCTATACTTTCACCATCATTGAGTTAATGCCAATTCATAGTGCCCCTATAGGACAGGGTAGGGTCCTATGTACCCTTGTAGGTTTCTGAGACTGAAATTCTTTACATGAATAGAAAACTCTTGTCTTTCTCCTGCAAAGGGGATGGTAGTTTCAAACAGCTTACCTTGATGACTGCAGCCCAAAGCATAATTACTACACCACCAAGCCTCCTCCCAAACTTCCATAAGAAACTTTAGGGGTGAGGGGTGGGGGTGGGAATGAAACCTGAAGACAGCAGAATTTTGGAAGAGTAGAAATCAAATAAAACAGAAGGAGGAACCAATCACAATGATCTACATATAACCCCTTCCTGGGGGACGGACACCAGTAAAGTAAGTGAAGAGAGACATCAGATAGTGTAAGACATGGAAAATAATAAAAATTAATGCATTATCAAGAGTTCATGAGAGAGGAATGGTGGAGGAGGGAGGGTGGGAAATGAGGAGCTGATACCAAGGGCTCAAGTGGAAAGAAAAGTTTTGAGAATAATGATAGCAGCAAATGTACAAATGTGCTTGACACAATGGATGTACGTATGGATTGTGATGAATTGTATGAGCCCCCAATAAAACGATTAATAAAAACAGAAAAACAGATCAATAATAAAGAAAAGTATCAAAGCCAAATATTGATTTGTTCAAGTATCAATGAAATGGAAAAGAACAAAACAAAGAGATAAAACAGAAATTACTAAACCTGGACTGAAAACAAATAAATAAAAAGGTAATCACTACTAACTCTACTGTTACCATTGAGTCCACTTGAACTCAGTAACAGCACAGAATGTTGCCCAATTCCATGCCATCTTCACGATGAGTGAAGATTGTGGTAAACTAAAGATTTCTCCCAAGTTGTCTCCTCAAAATATATGCCAAACACAAGACGCTGCTTGCTACCCATGGTAAATGACTGTACACTAAGTCATTGAAAATAGGTCAGAGGTTATTCTCTTTAAGGGTATCCAGAGCAACCAAACTGCACAGTCTGACTCATTCTAAGTAGGGCCCACTCCCTTCTGATATTGTTCCCTTGAAGGAGAGTTCAAAAGGCAAGCCCGGAACCACTCAAGGATGACTAAGGTTGGGCTACTATATTGAGTCTATGGTCCATCCATCTTGCCACATATGTACCCCTATTGCCTCCCTGTACTACTTTGTGTGTACCCCTAGGTCATCCCCCTCCCATTGCTTGTATTGCCTATGTTACAACCCCTTCTCATGACGTACATTGTTATCTGTAATAAGAGTGCTTGCATGCCCCCAAAGATACATAAGCTTTGGTTAGAAATAAAACCTCAGGAGTGCTCTCTTCTGCCTTCTTGTCCCCCACCTCCACATGTACCACTAAGAGGAGCTGAGGTGAGCATGCTACCATGAAATGTGTCTGACTTCTCTATTTTACTCTCTCCCATCTCTCCCCATTCGCTATGACTTTACTATGATATTTATATACCTTAACTGTACAATTGCATCTACCGAACCCGTGATTAACTGTGGGGGCTGGCTACCCCCAGAGAAGATCACTGTTGGGAGTCCATTCCTGTGCCTATTGTGTCACTCCATCCCATGCCTTCACTGGCCATTTACTTTATCAAATATGATGTACTCTTTGAAGTTCTTTCCTGATGACTTGGCAAAAGTAAGCAAGTTTAAGTCTTGCAGTCATCATTTCAATGAAACATTCTGGTTGTATTGACCCTAATATTGATTTGTTGATCCTTTTGGCAGTACATTCAACATTCTAAAACAGCACCACATTCCAAATATATCAATTCTTCCTATTTCATTATCCAAATTTCCCATAAATATAAGACAATTGAAAAGACCACTACACATCTATCAGTTTGTCATACAATGGTGTCTTGTCTGTTACTATTATATTGGAGGCCATGTATACTTCAGTAGCCTCTTACGCATGTGAAAGTTGGCCATTGAATAAGGAAGGCCAAAGAAGAATTGAAGCATTTGAATTGTGGTGCTACAAAGGATACCGAAAGTAGCATGAACTGCTGAAAGGACATACCATTCTGTCTTAGAAGTGTGGCCAGAATGCTCCTTAGAGGCAAAGATGGCAAGATTGCATGTACATACGTTGGGCATGTCAGGAAAGACCAGTCTCTGGATGCTCGGTAAAATGGAGGGGCAATGCAAAAGAGGAAGTCCCTCAAAGAGAAGGATTGACCCAGTGGCTACAGCAGTGGGTTAAGCAGGAATAACTGCATGTATGGTGCAGGACCGAGCAACATTTCCTTCTTTTGTGTATGAGGTCAGGATGGGCCGGAACAAACTCAATAGTACCTAAAAAAAACAAACCACTGGGATTTCCAATACCAGTAAGGTCATCCATGGCTAGTCAGACAGATAAGAAAAAAGGCCTGGAAATCTAGTCCACAAAATGTTGTTCTAGAGGACTTCCGGGAAGATGGCAACAGAGTGACACTCACCAGAGGGACTCCGCAGAATCCAGCCCAGGAGAGTTGCTCAGAGTGAAATTCAACGCCACTGGATCGCAGGAGGTGCATCATAAAGATAAGTAGGCACAGATCCACGGGGTTTTGAGGGGCTGGGGGCTTTTGGCTTACCTCAGTGGAAGCCGGCTGGGGCTCGACCCTAGTCCAGTTGCCAGATCTGCCCAAGCCGGGACCATTTGGAGCCTGTAGCAGGGCTTGGTCTCAGCACAGCCACAGTTTTTCCCTATCTGCCTCAGGGCAGGAACAGGACTCTTGCAGCTCCACCGGCAGGGATCGGGGTTCATCTACATTGTTGCTTCTGTTTGCGTCTCTGCTTTATATTCCCACACAGCCTTGGAGGGCTGCGCAGGGGCTTTTTCAAGGCGCAGCCGCAGCCGCGCCACGTGGTCTGAGCAGGGAATAAACCCAAACCCCCACAGCTCCATAGGCAGGGATCAAGCTTCAGCTACACGGCGGCGTCTGTTAACATCTCTGCTCTCTGTCCCCCCATTTCTCTGGGGGCGGCTCAGCAGTTTTCTTGCGACCCTTCTTGGGGCTCAGCTGCGAACTACCGCTGGGGCTTGGGGCAGGGAGTAAGCCCTTGTAGATCCACAGGCAGGGAGTGGGACTCAGCTACATAGTTTCTTTTGCTTCCCTCGCTTCCCTGTACCCCTGCACAGTCTAGTCTCACTTTTTGATTTTTCTCACCCCCCTTGTTCCTGCCCTGCTCTCTCACACTCCATTGCGGACTTACGGGGCATTCCCATTGCCCTAGGGCATTTGCGCCTGGGTCACACCCAGCTAGGTGAGCTCCACCCTGCATAGATAGCCCAAGGCTAGGGTAAGGCCTGCTTGCTCTCCAGGGGATACTCCTCAGACTTCACACCAGGGAGTTCCTGCCTGTGTACCTGGGGACATAAGGCAGCTCAGCCAACACTTATCAATATTCAAACCAATAGCGGGAACTTCAGCCCAGCCTCTGCAACACTGGTGCAGGCAGTCGATCTGCCATCTGGGGCACTCCCCTAATAGGGAAGCCACAGGAAGATACAGTGGTAGGTTAATCCCATAGCAAAATCAGCTGTAGGCAGATCGAAGAAGAATTCCTATAAGTCTTCCAGAGAGAGACTAGAAAATGGCACCTGGGCCCTCAAAAACAACTCAACGCAAAGAGCCATCACCCCCAACGACCTCAACGAAAAAACAGGAGAAACAAAAGGCAAAGGAAGAAGATGTCCTGAACATAACAACATACATAGAAGAAGCAGACATTGAGATGCCATACAAAGAAGCTCTCAGAATGGTGCTTGGAGCGATGCAGAATATGAGGGAAACACTACAGAAAAAGTATGAAATGATAGAGGAGATAAAAGACATATACCAAAGGAAAATACAGGAGCTTGAGGAGCAGGTAACGAAAAACAATAGCAGAATCATGTTCCTTGAGAATCGATTGGAGGAATCAGAGAACCGCATCAGTGGCGTGGAGGACAGCCAAGCAGACTTTAATAAACGTGAACAAAAATCTAATAAGAGCATCAGAGAAGCCGAAGAAAACCTAAGAGCTATGTCTGATGCTATGAAGCGGAACATTAGAATTATTGGCCTACCGGAGGAAGACACAACAAAGAAGTCATCTGCAACAATAGCGAGAGAATTCTTGGAGGAAAACTTCCCCAGCCTAATGAATGAAAACCAAGCAATCATCCAGGAGGCTGAAAGAACACCAGCACGACGGGACCCCAAGAAGAAATCACCAAGGCACATAATAGTTAAACTTTCAAACTTTGAGGAAAAGGAGAAAATCATGAGAGCAGCTAGGGAAAAGCAAGCAATCACATATAAAGGTTCCCACATAAGGATATGCTCAGACCTATCACCAGAAACTATGAAAAAAAGGAGAGAGTGGAGTAACATATTCCAAAAATTGAAAGAAAACAACGCAAATCCAAGAATACTCTACCCAGCCAAATTATCGATCAAGATCGATGGAGAAGTAAAAGTCTTCCCAGACAAGGAAAAACTCAAAAAATACGTTACAACAAACCCAGCATTACAAAAGATCCTCGCCGACTCAGTATGGGCAGAAGAACAACACTCACCAAGCACAAATAAGACACCAGCACATAGAACAACCTCACCCAGAGCACAACAAAGAGAAAACAGACCCCAAGATAGCAATGACTTAAGGATGGAAAGAAGTCAAGAATGATACACACATAAAACACACACTAATGAGAAAGGAAAGTAGGAAAACTCCCAACACAAAAAGTATAAAATGTCATCACAGAGTCCACACATGGAGATAATAACCCTGAATATCAATGGCCTGAACTCAGGCATTAAAAGACTGAGACTAGCAGAATGGCTTAGAAAACACAACCCATCAATTTGCTGCCTACAGGAGACACACCTCAAGGCTACAGACAAAAATAGGCTGAGAATCAAAGGCTGGAGAAGGACCTACCAAGCAAACAGCAACACAAAAAAAGCAGGGGTTGCAATCCTTATCTCGGATAAAATTGACCTCAAAGTGCAAACCATAAAAAGAGATAAGGAGGGACACTATATAATGCTCAAGGGAATGATAGACAATGAATCACTAAGCATTGTAAACATATATTCCCCGAATGAGAGACCAGCTCAATACGTGAACCAAACACTCCAAAAGATTAAGAAAGAAATCACAGACTCTACAATTATGGTGGGTGACTTCAACACACCACTCACTGAGAAAGATAGATCACAGGGAAAGAAACTCAACAAGGAGACTAGAGAGCTAAACTCCACAATTAGACAATTTGACCTAATAGTTATTTACAGAGCTTTTCATCCAAATACAAAAAATTTCACATTCTTTTCAAGTCCTCATGGCACATATTCGAAGATAGACCACATGCTGGGGCATAAGGCAAATCTACATAAATTTAAGCACATTGAAATAATACAGACCTCTCTCTCTGACCACTGTGCCATAAGACTGGAAATCAACAAAAGGAAGACAAAGAAAATAAGAGCAAATAATTGGAGGATGAATAACTCTCTACTGCAAAAGGAGTGCATATTGGTGCAGATCCGAGACGAAATCAGGAAATTTCTCGAAACCAACGAAAATGAGCACACGACGTACCAAAACTTATGGGACACAGCAAAGGCAGTCATCAGAGGAAGGTTCATAGCAATACAAGCACACCTGAGAAAGGAAGAGAGACTCATGATGGATACGCTGACACAAAATTTACAAAAACTAGAGCTGAGTCAGCAGGACAACCCTACTAATAGCAAAAGAAAAGAAATTATAAAAATCAGGGCTGAGATTCAGGAGAGGGAAAATAAAAAAACTATGGAAAAAATTAATATCGCTAAAAGTTGGTTCTTTGAAAAGATAAACAGGATCGATAGACCATTGGCAAACCTAACCAAAGAAAGGAGGGAACAAATCTCAATAGCAAGAATAAGGGATGAAAGAGGGGTCATTACAACAGACCCTAATGAAATCAAAAGGATAGTTACACAATACTATGAAGGATTGTACTCCAATGAATTCAACAATTTGGAAGACATGGACAAATTCCTGGAAAAACAATCCCTCCCTAGACTATCCTCGGTGGACATCAAGAATCTCAACAGACCCATCGCAATAGAAGAAATAGAAAAGGTTATCAAGGGATTACCAACAAAACAATCCCCTGGACCAGATGGATACACTGGAGAATTCTACCAAGCATTCAGGGAAGAACTAATACCAATCCTACACAAACTTTTCCAGAACATAGAAAAAGATGGCAAACTCCCAAACTCCTTCTATGAAGCTAGTATAACTCTCATACCCAAACCGGGCAAGGATCCCACAAGAATCGAGAACTACAGACCGATATCCCTAATGAACATTGATGCAAAAATCCTTAACAAAATACTAGCCAACAGAATACAAAAGTATATAAAACAAATAATTCACCATGACCAAGTGGGATTCATACCAGGGATGCAGGGATGGTTCAACATACGAAAGACCA